>NC_142951.1:21605266-21682766 GCF_046866305.1 Octopus bimaculoides | reverse complement strand
TCTTAACAACAATACCCTCTCTCTCTTTCTCTTTCTCTCGAATCATCGAATTTTAAAGGGTAGCAAAAGAGAAAAACAAGGAAAAAAAAAAACAAAGCAATAGAGCAACCTTCTATCGCATCATTTCGTACGAAAGTCAAGGTGGTTTTTATAAGTAATATTCGGAATTTTTTCCATTATATTTATTATACATATATACAAACGCATTATATTTTAATGCAAAGCAGCACAAGGAACTGTTGATGTCGAACAACTAAAGCGAAAGAAAACCCAATCCAAGACTAGAATTCCTCGTCTCTGTTTCTTTCTCTCAATTTCGTCTACAAAACCACTTGTACCTGTTGTGTTAGTTTTTAATAAGTAATCGTGTTGGATGCAAGGTAAAAACAAACTTCACTGTTTTTTTATACATACATACATACATACATTACACATACCTACATACATATACCTACATACATACATATATATATATATATATTATATATATATATATATATATATATATATATATATAAATGCGCGCATACAAACACACACACACACACACACACACACGGACGTATTGCACACACCCATACCCACCCACCTCTGTGTGTGTGTGTGTGTGATGAATTACCTCACGCTCGCCCGATCGTTTTTGGTGTGTGTGTGTATACACACACGTATGTATATATGCTTGCATAATTTGTATGAGTATTCAATCATTAATTAATTAACTCTTGCAGTCTTTCGTTAGTTTTGATTATAAACATGCACACACACTCAATGCATACACTGCTATATTATTGTATTCCTTTAGATACCCTAAGCATTCATATACATATATATATGTATAGATGTATGTAGGTATATAGATGTGTATGTATATATATATGTGTGTGTATGTATGTATATATATTTATATGTGAGTGTGTGTGTGTGTATATATATATATATATATATATGTATGTATGTATGTATCATATATTCTGCTCCCATAATTATAACACAGCTGATTAAGTAGTACCATAGTTAGAAGAACCATGGAGAGATGAATGTTATAGAGGAGAGTTGTGGTGAAGGCCTGATAAGTACAGATTAAGTGGGAGTGAGCAGAGACATAAATGGTATGCTTTGAGGACCTCATTTTTTAACTGAGATAGATTGGTCTTCTTCAGTGAATTGCCAACAATCTCAATCCTTTGTCTTCTCCACCATTAGGCTCAACAAATAGAAGTTGGTCTTCACTATTTTGTCCAATGTCTTCCTGGGTCTCCCTCTTCCACAGGTTCCATCCTTATTTGATGATCAAACTTCTTTATGCAGTTGTCCCCTTTCATATGCATCTCGTACCCATACGAACACCATTTTCTCTCAGGCACATTACGTCTTATGCCCAATTTTTCACTGGACACATTTGTACTTTGGTATTTTGTTGTACATGGACACTGATGTTGCACACCCTGCAGAGTATTCTAGCTTCATTTCATTTTAGTCATCACATGTCATCTACTTTTACAGCTCATGTTTCACTACCATGTAGTATTCCTTAGTGTACAGAAGCATCACACATTTAACTTTCACACTGAGAGAGAGGCTTTTGTTACCACAGTGGCAATAACCCTCTGAACTTTCTTCAACCGGTTCATATTCTAGCTACTATGCTTTCAGAACATCTTCTTCTACTGCTAATTAGGTGACTTAAGTAACCAAAACCACTTAGGATGCTCCTGAGCATTTGAGAAAATCTATTTCCTATGTGTTCTTAGTGTTTATTGTTCTGCACATCTGCCACAAACAAAGTCTACTTTTTCTCTTAATTTGCTTGTGATTCCACTGCACCTTTTATGTATCCATAATTTGTGCTTTCTACCTGGAAACCTTTTCTACATATTGAACAGGTTCGTTTTCCTGAAGAGATTAACATGCTATTTTTCTGCTTACTCAAACACTGGTCTTTGCTAAGTTAACTTTAAGAACCTTTAATACCATGTTTTTCTTCCACACCTAGAATTTCTTTTCTTATTCTACATCAGATTCAGCTATAAGAACAAGGTCTTCAACCTATTGGTGTTCCCACAAGTAAACTCCTCTATTATAGCCTGGAGGACTGTAATAAACGGAAAGTGACTGAATACTGATCCTTGGTGAACTCCTGCTAGCACACTAAATTCATTTCTGTACTCCTTGCTGGTTCTCACTTTAGTGACAGCATCTCTGTACATGGTTTGAAAGACTTTCACCTGCCATTCATCTACTCTTAGCTTCTGCAATGACCACCAAATTAGGGAGCAAGGGACCCTATCAAAGTCTTTCTCCAGGTTGACAAATTCAAGTACAGTGGTTTACTTTTAGTAAATCTAAATTTAATAAATCTAAGTTGCCTTACCTGAAAGAGATCATTAGTCAAACGATTCCCTGACTCAAAACCAAACTGCATCTCATTTGGTCTAATTAGTTGAGGTATACTCTTTGTGCAACATTTCATGACCTGGTCCAGTTATTTGATACCTCTGTAATTACTTCCCTCTGAGACATCTCATTTACACTTGTAACAGTTGACTACAATACAGGTATACCAGTCGTTCACCATGATAGCTTCCCATACAACCTGATTAACTATACAAATAACTAGGCTGTATATTTTAAGTATCTCATCAGTAATTCTTGATGGACCAAGGGCTTTTCCTGTCTTTAACTTCTTAATTGCTTTATCATACTGTTGTCAAATATATTGGCTGCTCCTTCTGTCAGACTCTTTTTTTTTTTCCCCTGCATTCTCCATGTTTAACAGCCATAGTTGACACTTCCATGCCTCTTTCTTTTCAGACTCACGAAGTGCATGTGTACCATTATCCATCCCTACACATTTCTCTCCCACAGTGTCTTGATTTTATTTGATACACGATCTTGCTACCTGGAATAGCTCATGCCTCTAGTGCTCACACTGTAGAACACTGGAAAGCCTATTCCTTTCAGTTCCCTTCAAGCTACTTGGTATAATTTTCTGATACCCCACCACAGCACAATCCTCTTGCTCCTCAGATTCTGTTCAACCATCTAAAATAGGGAAAAAAAGGTTAAATAAGGATGATGATATATATGCATATATGGAATGAGTATATATATCAATCTATTTATCTATCTCAATATTTGTGTGTGTGTGTGTATATATATATATGCATGTATATATATTTGTATATATATATGTATATATATTTGTGTATATATATATATATATATATATATATATATATATATATATATATATATATATATATGTATATATATTTGTATATATATATATATATATATATATATATATATATATATATATATATGTATATATATTTGTATATATATATATATATATATATATATATATATTTGTATATATATATATATATATATATATATATATATATATATATATGTATATATATTTGTATATATATATATATATATATATATATATATATGTATATATATTTGTATATATATATATATATATATATATATGTATATATATTTGTATATATATATATATATATATATGTATATATATTTGTATATATATATATATATATATATATATATATATATATATATATATATATGTATATATATTTGTATATATATATATGGAAGAGGAGACCCCTTTGTTCATGAATGACCATGGGATTGCACCTAGAAAGTTACCCTCCGAGGAACAAGTCCGGGCAAGGCTTTTGGTGGAAGGCCAGCAGTCGCTCATGCATACCAGCCTCCCCTCTTCACACCACTGATGTTATTCAAGAGAAAGGCAAAGGCCAATGCCGCTTGGCACCAATGATGTCGCAACTCATTTTTACAGCTGAGTTAACCGAAGCAACGTGAAATAAAGTGTCTTGCTCAAGAAAACAACACGCAACCTGGTCTGCGAATCGAACTCACAACCTCACGATCGTAAGCTCGATGCTCTAACCACTGAACCATGCACCTTCACACATACACACACACACACACATATATATATATATGTATATATATTTGTTGTCAAACCAGTCTTGGTGTTTCCGTTTTGTGTGGCCAAGGGTAAGGCTGGCAGAATCATACAATGCATCCCAGGAGTTGGTCCAGGCCTTCTCAAGGTTTCCCTCTACTGGCAGATGTTCAAGCTGGTTCACAAGGTTGGCAATGAGGGTCTCTTTTGTTTTTTGGTTTATTGAGTTTCTGGACGTCCAGTTTCTTTTTAACATCAGCTTTCTGGTGTCTGTGTCTGCTGACGATAGAAAAGGACAGCCTGTACCTCAACAGCAGGTGATCTGTCCAGCAGTCAGCTCCCCTCATTGCCCTAGTGATGCAAACATCCTGGATGTCACAGTGCCTGGTGATCACATAGTCAATCAGGTGCCAATGCTTGGACCTTGGGTGCATCCAGGTATCTTTGTGGATGTCAGGCAGTTGGTACAGGGTATTGGTGATGGTGAATCTCTGTTGACCGTTGGTATTCTCATGTCCGATGCCATGTGGCCCGATGACGTCTGGCCAAGACTGGGCATCTCTGCTTACACGGGCATTGAAGTCCCCAAATATCAGCAGCTTGTTGTCTTTAGGAACTGACCATAGCACTTTGGTGAGGTTCTGATAGAACAGCTCTCTCTGCCCTAGACAGAAGCCTTCACAGCCTGGCTCAACGACAAAGACTCCCAAGCCAAGCACGACCACCTCAAGAATATCAGAGGAAAGGTGCAGACTGAGTTGCGACGGATGAAAGATAAATGGTGGGAAAACAAGTCTGCAGAACTACAGCAGCATTCAGACAAGCACAACTCCAAGAAGTTCTTTGCTGGCCTGAAAGACGTGTATGGCCCCACGCTAAATGCAATGGCACTTGTGCGCTCTGCTGATGGAACCCTGCTTACTGAGAAGAGTGACATCATACAACGCTGGAGGGAACACTTTAGTCAGCTGTTAAACAGACCTTCCCAGATTGACCAGCAGGCCATCAAGCAACGTATACATACATACATACATACACACACACACACACACACACACACGCACATATATATATATATATATATATATATATATATATATATATATATATATATATATATATATATTTATATATATATGCATATATATATTTATATATATATATGCATATATATATTTATATATATATATGCATATATATATTTATATATATATATGCATATATATATTTATATATATATATGCATATATATATATATATATATATGCATATATATATATATATATATGCATATATATATATATATATATATATATGCATATATATATATATATATGCATATATATATATATATATATATATATATATATGCATATATATATATATATATATATATACATACATACATATATATATATATATATTTATATATATATATGCATATATATATATATATATATATATATATATATATTTATATATATATATGCATATATATATATATATATATATATATATATGCATATATATATATATATATGCATATATATATATATATATATATGCATATATATATATATATATATACATACATATATATATATATATATATATATATATATATATATATATATATATATATATGTATATATATGTATGTATGTATGTATGTATGTATATATATATTTATATATATATGTATATATATATTTAAAATTATAATTAAGGGTATCTAAAAGATACCATCATGCTAGATATAGCAGTCAAAACTTGACTCTAAAACCACATCAAATATTCATACAGCACCAGGAGAGAAGACAAAGAGATAAAATAAACTAACAAAAGATCATTGGTTAATTCCAGATCCCGGATTTCTGGCTTTGCATAAGAAATGCTTTGCCTTATCAGTGGAATATACGGAAAATAGTGCATAAATGCAAATATATATATATATATATACAACATACAAATACGTATATATACGCATGTACACGCACATATATATGCACGTATGCACACGACCAGTTTAAATCGCATGCCTAAAGTAAGATATGGTCAAAATACCACCGCAGTGAATATAATGCCGAAGTAAATATATAAATTTATATAAATAAGGATAAGATCCCTATAGAGTTACCCAAGGTTTTGCATCCACAAAGCCAAATCCTTGTGGACGTCTCATCAGACTATATAAAGACAAAAATGTAAAATTTCTATGCCGCGGACGTGAGGAAATGTTCAAAAATCGAAAAATATGTCTTGACAATATAAATGTTAATGAGGATGTGTTATCTCCCTTGAAGCAGAGGTAAAAACAACCCTTGTAAACTGAAAGAGGAGAGATCCAATTTTCGAGTAAGTAGCGCTTGAAGTGGACACTTGCTCCACCTTTCTTGCTCAACATCAAGACTTGTGTGAGAAAGAATTTCCTTAGATTGATAGACAAACATTTCACTCACACACATAGATACAGGCATTTATTTAACAGACACAACCTAAGAGTCTCCTTTAGTTGTGCACCTAACATAAAAAACATTTTAACAAGTACCCACAATACAAAGGAGGAGGCAGGCTGCTCTTGCAGGATATAAAATAACTGTCCAGTAGGAGGCCATTGTGAGGCTGAAGGGGTCATCTTTGAAGCTATGGTGATACCTAGACCTATTATCTGCAGTAACAGCAATGTACCATCCAACAGGAATATTGGCAGATTAACCAGATCTCATGCCAATACAATTGCCAAGCCCAGAGATAATAACCAGTCTGGGACCTGTGTCACCGGAGACCCCAGTATCACCGGAGACCCTGGTATCACCGCCACAGATAATGAACAAACCATAGATACAGATAGAGTGACCAGACCTGCAATATATGTTACCACCAGTACAATCTCCACACCTGGAAACGATGACTAATCCAAGACCAGCAACTTGGAGGAGGTATCTGCCGTTCCCAGTACCATCACCACAGATGGTGATCAAATAGTTATCTTCAACACCGATGGGATGACCGACCCTGCATCATATGTTACTAGGGGTGCAAATGGGGCCACATCCCATGTTTGTAAATATATCAGATCTGCGAGTACTTCTTTCAAGCAACGTTTTCTTAACCACCAGTCATCCTTCAGAGTCCTACAAAGATGATTTGTCACATTCCTGGCCTGCCATGTGTGGCACCTCAAAGGTCAAGGGACTTGATTTGTAGGCGCGACTGAGTTGTAGGCAGATTTACTTCTACCTTTATAGCATGTAAAGAAAATGTAGGAATGTATGCAGCACGTGTACTACAGCAGTTCTATGCATAGCTTTAATACTGAGATTGAAAGACAGGGGCGAATTATGCCTATCTAATCTACAAAAAAATTATATATTTTGTATTTGATGCATAGTAATCAGAGTAACCTTCATAATTTTATTGAATTAGGTGCATATTTTGCCATAAAAGGAAAATATTACTATCGATCTGTTTCATTCAGGGTAGGCACTGCCTATCTTGCCTACCCAGGTAGCATGTCCCTGATTAATATATATATATATACCTGCCTGGATTTATCTGGGATTATACCTAAGGGCCTATATCTTCATGGAAGTATGGACCAACTTCCATCCCTTCTGGAAGAAGATGAGCTGTGAACTTTATTCTTCTGTCTGTATTCTTCTATCTACTATTTTATTCCTTATAAGCTGTGAATTACCCTGTCTAAATCTTTCATACATACCTTGTCTCTGATGACGGAATACTCAGTGTACAGACATGCTAGCCTATCACTTGGGATATCCCAGAAACAGCTGTAAAGACTTCAAATTCACTTTACCCTAATTAAATATTCTAAATGACTTAAGATACCTGTCTGTCTTGGTTTTTGTTGTCCTTTTTTTCTCTAATGTATATATATATATATATATATAAAATCAAAATAAGCAAAAAGGATATTCAAGGTTGCTGCAGTACGATCGTTTCATGTGACTCCATTTATTTTAGCAATTACATTAAATGTAAAATGCAGAGCAATCTTCAGCTGCACAAAGATACTGCATTTTACAATTAATGTAATGCTCGCATTGCTTAAATAAATGGAGTCGCATGAAACGACCGTACTGCAGCAACCTTGAATATCCTTGTTGCTTATTTTGATTTGAATCTAAATTTATGTATGTATATATATATATATATATATATATATATATATATATATATATATGTATATATGTATGTATGTCTGTTATTGTTCAGTTTTATTTCAAGATTTCTTACCTGTAGAGAAAGAGCTGGTTTCTAACCTAGATCCACGCCTCCTTCATTGGAATTTCAACAACGTCAACAGTGCCCAATAATTTTGTATGTATGCATGTATATGTGCAGGCTTGCATGTACTGTTTTATGTATGTATTCTCATCCATATAGTTGCACGTCCAGACATACTCATATATACTTTAGTGATAAACTGATGAGAAGTTTTACAGATTCTTACATTTTCAGTGTTGGCTTGAGAAGCCTAATTTCTCAAGATTAGTATTTAGGCAGTGTGTTACATATCCCATTGCCCCAATAATTACAGGTATAAACCTGAACTTGTAATCCTCAATAGTTCAGCGTAGGTATTTCTTTTTCGCCGATCTTTAGCTTTATGCTAACATCTGCAGGGCAGTGGATTTCCACAACTGTACCCAGTTTCTCTTCTCTATCGCAAATTACTATGTCAGGTCTATTATGTTTACATTTTATTGAGGTTTTCACCGGGACATTCCACCGGTACTCCTTTTTATTGTGAGTGGCTATGACTTCTACCATACAATAGATTCTTATTTCTTTGGCCTTGACGTTATCCTTCCAATGGACCTCATTATACAGCGTCCTAGCTACAACATCATATCTCATCGGTAGATAACACCATGATGACATCTTCAGACAACTGATTATGATGTGGGTGATATCTTTGGTGTTAACTCCACAAAGTCTGCTTCAGTTATCACATTTTGTTGCTTTTCCTGCACTTCTGTCCCTTTTGTGAATCAGGTATTTTGTTGATATTTCTTGTTACTGGATTGCAAATGCATACCCTTCAAAGTGGGAGTTAGTAATCCTGTTGTTGGTCCATGATAGACTGCTTTGATGATCAGAGCTTTCTTATCATCCCAGAACTTTCTAATAACATATCCATGCATGGTCTTCTACTGATGTATGCTCATCCTTTCATCTGATGATACATTGCAGCAGAGTTATGTGACTTCTTTGGGCATGCATGTAAGGTTATCAGACAAGAAATGCTGCTCTAGGAGCTACTTTCCAAATCTCATGATGTTATCAGCCTCATGAATGCAAACTTGGTCAAGGAATGCACTTTGACACTTGGTGGTTAAAAGATGTTGCTGAAGGGATATGATACAACATTCAAAGGCAGTCGGGATTGGTGTTAAGCCTCTACTTCCTTGTTTTCATTTTAGGTAGAGCCAGTCTACATCACTGTTGATATGGAAATTATGTGTGACGGTTAGTATCTTCCGGATTTTCACATCAATGACTCAGATCTCATCAAGTGTTGAATCAAGTAGCCCAAACGTTGGTATGAGTACTAGCACTGCAAACATATTGTGGGCTACAGTTTTATTGAATGCAGAGAGTTCTGAGGTCCATATTTTCTTTATTCGGCTGTAATATTCTTTATGTATGTATGTACATATATGTGTGTGTTATTTCTTTACTACCCACAAGGGGCTACACACAGAGGGGACAAACAAGGACAGACAAACAGATTAAGTCGATTATATTGACCCCAGTGTGTAACTGGTACTTTTTTAATCGACCCCGAAAGGATGAAAGGCAAAGTCGACCTCGGCGGAATTTGAACTCAGAGCATAGCAGCAGACGAAATACCACTAAGCATTTTGCCTGGCATGCTAACGTTTCTGCCAGCTCGCCGCCTTTATGTGCATATGTATGTGTGTGTGTGTGTGTGTGTGTGATCTGTTGAGTTATGATGTGGGTAGTATCTTCGGTGTTAATTCCAGAAAGTCTGCTTCAGTTATCACATTTTGCAGCTTTTCCTGCACCTCTGTCTCTCTTGTGAATCAGGTATTTGGTTGATACGTACGTAAATATATATGTATATATATGTGTGTGTGTGTGTTACCTCCTTGAGTTATGTAAGACATGTTCAGATTGGCTTGGAAACATGTATAGTATAGATTTACCTTCTCCATTCCCTACACCCTTTAATTTATAATCATAGAATTAGCAATCTTCTCTATGTTGTATAGTGGCTGTCATCTTATCAAAATCTCTTCTAATTTGATATGGAACAAAGTGGACAACATATGCTGATTAATAAACTTTATCAATCAAGTATCAACCACTTTATGTCATCTATACAAGCTATGCGAATGCATGATGCTTACTAACTTCCTGTACCAAGATCTTTTCAGATTGCATTACTCCATCACCCCCCCCCCCCCACCCATCACACACACACAAGAAAAATTAGATGACAGAGAAATAAACAGTTATAATCATCATTAACTTACAGCTGTTCCTGGGGTAGGATTCAAAAATGTAAGCTAAAGAAGTTCATAAGATAATTGTTAATTCCTTTGACTTCTCATTTTTCTTATTACTGCTCTATACTTGCCTGACAATTTGTTCTGAAGCATATGTATATTAAGACCTACACCAGGTTATTAGTCTTGCAATGCCTGACCTGTTGGAGCAAGTGAAAGCGAAATCGTGATGGCGCCTTCCTGTCACTTGTGCCGGTGGCACATGTAAAGACAAATGAGTGAGATCATTGCCAGTGCCGCTGGACTGGCTCCTGTGCGGGTGGCACATAAAATACACCATTTTGAGCGTGGCCGTTGCCAGTAATGCCTGACTGGCCTTCGTGTGGGTGACCCGTAAAAGCACCTACTACACTCTCTGAGTGGTTGGCGTTAGGAAGGGCATCCAGCTGTAGAAACTCTGCCAAATCAGATTGGAGCCTGGTGTAGCCATCTGGTTTCACCAGTCCTCAGTCAAATCGTCCAACCCATGCTAGCATCGAAAGCAGACATTAAGCGATGATGATGATATATATATATATATATATATCATCATCATCATCATCATCATCGTTTAACGTCCGCTTTCCATGCTAGCATGGGTTGGACGATTTGACTGAGGACTGGTGAAACCGGATGGCAACACCAGGCTCTAATCTAATTTGGCAGAGTTTCTACAGCTGGATGCCCTTCCTAACGCCAACCACTCAGAGAGTGTAGAGGGTGCTTTTACGTGTCATCCGCACGAAAACGGCCACGCTCGAAATGGTGTCTTTTATGTGCCACCCGCACAAGAGCCAGTCCAGGGGCACTGGCAATGATCTCGCTCGAAAACCCTACAAGGCCAGTCAGGCGGTACTGGCAACGGTCATGCTCAAGATGGTACATCTTATGTGCCACCCGCAGAAGAGCCAGTCCAGGGGCCCTGGCAACGATCTCACTTGACTTGCCGGGTCTTCTCACGCACAGCACATTTCCAAAGGTCTCGGTCAGTAGTCATCGCCTCGGTGAGGCCCAATGTTCGAAGGTCTTGCCTCACCACCTCAGCCCAGGTCTTCCTGGGCCTACCTCTTCCACGGGTTCCCTCAACTGTTAGGGAGTGGCACATTTTCACGCAGCTATCCTCATTCATTCTCACCACATGTCCAAACCAGCGCAATCATCTCTCTTGCACACCACTACTGATGCTTCTTATGTTCAGCTTTTCTCTCAAGATACTTACACTCTGACGGGTATGCACATTGACATTACACATCCAGCGGAGCATACTGGCTTCATTCCTTGCGAGCTTACGCATGTCCTCAGCAGTCACAGCCCATGTTTCACTGCCATGTAGCATGGCTGTTTGTACACATGCGTCATACAGTCTGCCTTTTACTCTGAGTGAGAGTCCCTTTGTCGCCAGCAGAGGTAAGAGCTCTCTAAACTTGGCCCAAGCTATTCTTATTCTAGCAGCTACACTTTCAGCGCACCCACCCCCACTACTAACTTGGTCACTCAGATAGCGGAAGCTATCCACTACCTCTAGTTTTTCTCCCTGGAATGAGATAGAAGTTGTTTCCTGTTTGTTTACAGTCTTTATTGCACCTGAACAATCTGCCACATACAAAAACTAACTTCGTAGTTAATCTGCCTTTGATATTGCTGCACCTCTTATGTGTCCATAGCTTGCACCGGGTACATCTTATAGAGTTACTACCTACTCCTTTTCTGCATACTGAGCAGGGCCATCTACCTGAAGGGGTTTGTGTTTTATCTACCTTCCTACTTATTAGGATTTTGGTTTATAGATATATATATAGATATAGATATATAGATATATATATAGATATAGATATATAGATATATATATATATATCTGTGTATATATATATATATATATATATATATATATATATATATATATATATATATATATATGTATATATATATCTGTGTATATATATTAAGCTTAAGCTTGAGATTTTGCATGTATGTGTATCATACCTTTTGCAAACAATGGCTTTGTTTGTTATAGGTTTTACAATCTTACAATGACTCAATCTGGTTCATTGCTTTTCTGATGGTGAAATGACAAGGAAGTATCTCTGCAACCTATGTATATTGTTGTTCAAACATACCAGTTTGTTGTCAAAAAATACCTACTTACATGTAGCACACACACACACACACACATCATCATCATCATCATTTGATGTCTACTTTTTCATGCTTACACTGGTCACACTGAATGTGTACACACACACCCAAACACACTCTGGGCTTTTTTCAGTTTCTATTTATCAAATCCACTCTCAAGGCTTTTGTTGTGAAGTTGTTGCACAGTGGGACTGAACCCAATACCACATGGTTGGGAAGCAAGCCTCTTAACCATACCACAACTACACTTGGTCAATATATATTTATATCTATATTTATATATATATATATATATATATATATATAATAGAGTTATTAATATTTCTAAGTCTCTCTAAAGGAGACTACGGCAGCGGTACTGGAAATTAATAGTTATCGCCAAGCCAACATGGCAGTCCCAAAATTAGGACGAAAGCTGCCGTGAATTAGCTCCAAGAAGCCATCGCCTCTAGCTAGCTATGTGACACACGAAACCTGTGTCCTTTATAACCTTCGAACAGGGGAGGTCAGCAGTGTCCCCCTGCTGGTTTGGCATCTGCAGACTAGACTAGTTTCAGGGTGTTGCCCCTTGTCAATGCAGAGTAGCCAAGCCTTAGCCAGGCGGCGCTGCTGACTATCTGCTCGAAGGTTATTTATCTAATTTCAGTGGAATCTATCCACTGGTTTTCAGAAATAGAGTTATTAATATTTCTAAGTCTCTCTAAAGGAGACTACGGCAGCGGTACTGGAAATTAATAGTTATCGCCAAGCCAACATGGCAGTCCCAAAATTAGGACGAAAGCTGCCGTGAATTAGCTCCAAGAAGCCATCGCCTCTAGCTAGCTATGTGACACACGAAACCTGTGTCCTTTATAACCTTCGAACAGGGGAGGTCAGCAGTGTCCCCCTGCTGGTTTGGCATCTGCAGACTAGACTAGTTTCAGGGTGTTGCCCCTTGTCAATGCAGAGTAGCCAAGCCTTAGCCAGGCGGCGCTGCTGACTATCTGCTCGAAGGTTATTTATCTAATTTCAGTGGAATCTATCCACTGGTTTTCAGAAATAGAGTTATTAATATTTCTAAGTCTCTCTAAAGGAGACTACGGCAGCGGTACTGGAAATTAATAGTTATCGCCAAGCCAACATGGCAGTCCCAAAATTAGGACGAAAGCTGCCGTGAATTAGCTCCAAGAAGCCATCGCCTCTAGCTAGCTATGTGACACACGAAACCTGTGACCTTTATAACCTTCGAACAGGGGAGGTCAGCAGTGTCCCCCTGCTGGTTTGGCATCTGCAGACTAGACTAGTTTCAGGGTGTTGCCCCTTGTCAATGCAGAGTAGCCAAGCCTTAGCCAGGCGGCGCTGCTGACTATCTGCTCGAAGGTTATTTATCTAATTTCAGTGGAATCTATCCACTGGTTTTCAGAAATAGAGTTATTAATATTTCTAAGTCTCTCTAAAGGAGACTACGGCAGCGGTACTGGAAATTAATAGTTATCGCCAAGCCAACATGGCAGTCCCAAAATTAGGACGAAAGCTGCCGTGAATTAGCTCCAAGAAGCCATCGCCTCTAGCTAGCTATGTGACACACGAAACCTGTGTCCTTTATAACCTTCGAACAGGGGAGGTCAGCAGTGTCCCCCTGCTGGTTTGGCATCTGCAGACTAGACTAGTTTCAGGGTGTTGCCCCTTGTCAATGCCGAGTAGCCAAGCCTTAGCCAGGCGGCACTGCTGACTATCTGCTCGAAGGTTATTTATCTAATTTCAGTGGAATCTATCCACTGGTTTTCAGAAATAGAGTTATTAATATTTCTAAGTCTCTCTAAAGGAGACTACGGCAGCGGTACTGGAAATTAATAGTTATCGCCAAGCCAACATGGCAGTCCCAAAATTAGGACGAAAGCTGCCGTGAATTAGCTCCAAGAAGCCATCGCCTCTAGCTAGCTATGTGACACACGAAACCTGTGTCCTTTATAACCTTCGAACAGGGGAGGTCAGCAGTGTCCCCCTGCTGGTTTGGCATCTGCAGACTAGACTAGTTTCAGGGTGTTGCCCCTTGTCAATGCAGAGTAGCCAAGCCTTAGCCAGGCGGCGCTGCTGACTATCTGCTCGAAGGTTATTTATCTAATTTCAGTGGAATCTATCCACTGGTTTTCAGAAATAGAGTTATTAATATTTCTAAGTCTCTCTAAAGGAGACTACGGCAGCGGTACTGGAAATTAATAGTTATCGCCAAGCCAACATGGCAGTCCCAAAATTAGGACGAAAGCTGCCGTGAATTAGCTCCAAGAAGCCATCGCCTCTAGCTAGCTATGTGACACACGAAACCTGTGTCCTTTATAACCTTCGAACAGGGGAGGTCAGCAGTGTCCCCCTGCTGGTTTGGCATCTGCAGACTAGACTAGTTTCAGGCGATGGCTTCTTGGAGCTAATTCACGGCAGCTTTCGTCCTAATTTTGGGACTGCCATGTTGGCTTGGCGATATCTATTAATTTCCAGTACCGCTGCCGTAGTCTCCTTTAGAGAGACTTAGAAATATTAATAACTCTATTTCTGAAAACCAGTGGATAGATTCCACTGAAATTAGATAAATAACCTTCGAGCAGATAGTCAGCAGCGCCGCCTGGCTAAGGCTTGGCTACTCTGCATTGACAAGGGGCAACACCCTGAAACTAGTCTAGTCTGCAGATGCCAAACCAGCAGGGGGACACTGCTGACCTCCCCTGTTCGAAGGTTATAAAGGACACAGGTTTCGTGTGTCACATAGCTAGCTAGAGGCGATGGCTTCTTGGAGCTAATTCACGGCAGCTTTCGTCCTAATTTTGGGACTGCCATGTTGGCTTGGCGATAACTATTAATTTCCAGTACCGCTGCCGTAGTCTCCTTTAGAGAGACTTAGAAATATTAATAACTCTATTTCTGAAAACCAGTGGATAGATTCCACTGAAATTAGATAAATAACCTTCGAGCAGATAGTCAGCAGTGCCGCCTGGCTAAGGCTTGGCTACTCGGCATTGACAAGGGGCAACACCCTGAAACTAGTCTAGTCTGCAGATGCCAAACCAGCAGGGGGACACTGCTGACCTCCCCTGTTCGAAGGTTATAAAGGACACAGGTTTCGTGTGTCACATAGCTAGCTAGAGGCGATGGCTTCTTGGAGCTAATTCACGGCAGCTTTCGTCCTAATTTTGGGACTGCCATGTTGGCTTGGCGATAACTATTAATTTCCAGTACCGCTGCCGTAGTCTCCTTTAGAGAGACTTAGAAATATTAATAACTCTATTTCTGAAAACCAGTGGATAGATTCCACTAAAATTAGATAAATAACCTTCGAGCAGATAGTCAGCAGCGCCGCCTGGCTAAGGCTTGGCTACTCTGCATTGACAAGGGGCAACACCCTGAAACTAGTCTAGTCTGCAGATGCCAAACCAGCAGGGGGACACTGCTGACCTCCCCTGTTCGAAGGTTATAAAGGACACAGGTTTCGTGTGTCACATAGCTAGCTAGAGGCGATGGCTTCTTGGAGCTAATTCACGGCAGCTTTCGTCCTAATTTTGGGACTGCCATGTTGGCTTGGCGATAACTATTAATTTCCAGTACCGCTGCCGTAGTCTCCTTTAGAGAGACTTAGAAATATTAATAACTCTATTTCTGAAAACCAGTGGATAGATTCCACTAAAATTAGATAAATAACCTTCGAGCAGATAGTCAGCAGCGCCGCCTGGCTAAGGCTTGGCTACTCTGCATTGACAAGGGGCAACACCCTGAAACTAGTCTAGTCTGCAGATGCCAAACCAGCAGGGGGACACTGCTGACCTCCCCTGTTCGAAGGTTATAAAGGACACAGGTTTCGTGTGTCACATAGCTAGCTAGAGGCGATGGCTTCTTGGAGCTAATTCACGGCAGCTTTCGTCCTAATTTTGGGACTGCCATGTTGGCTTGGCGATAACTATTAATATATATATATATATATATATATATATATATATATATATATAAAATATAGTTAGGGCTAAAATCCAGTTTTGTTTTATTTACACACACACATGCCCAAACACCCACCCACCCACACACACACACACACACACACACATGCCCGCCCACCCACATACACACACACACACATGCCCACCCACCCACATACACACACACACACATGCCCACCCACCCACATACACACACACACACACACATGCCTGCCCACCCACATACACACACACACACACACACACACACATGCCCCCCCCCCCCCACATTCTGATAAGGAATGCAGAAAATATAGTTGGCATTTGTAGCTTGGTATTTAAAGTTTTTTATCACTTATGCTATCTGTATTTGTTTTTACTATACAACATGCCTTGAACTCCATATGCCAATATTGTCATCTGTCATACTATTGTCATACTAATGTGCCGTGCTCTCCAGAATATTAATCATTTAATGTTGCTTGTCCTGCTGGCATGGGTTTGACTGTTTGACCAGAGCTTGCAAGCTGGAGAGCTGCACCAGGTTCTAGTCTAATATGGCTGGATGTCCTTCCTAACACCAACCACTTTACGGTGTGCTGGGTACTTTTAACATGGCACCAGCATACTCTTAATTATATATATATCATCATCATCATCATCATCGTTTAACGTCCGCTTTCCATGCTAGCATGGGTTGGACGATTTGACTGAGGACTGGTGAAACCGGATGGCAACACCAGGCTCCAGTCTGATTTGGCAGAGTTTCTACAGCTGGATGCCCTTCCTAACGCCAACCACTCAGAGAGTGTAGTGGGTGCTTTTACGTGTCACCCGCACGAAAACGGCCACGCTCGAAATGGTGTCTTTTATGTGCCACCCGCACAAGCCAGTCCAGGGGCACTGGCAACGATCTCGCTCGAAAATCCTACAGGAGCCAGTCAGGCGGTACTGGCAACGGCCACGCTATATAATATATATATATATATATATATATATATATATATGGGAGAATATACGAAAAAACAACAGACGAGGACAGGTGGTGTAAATAACAAAAGGATGTATTAGTATGACGCTCGGGAATACGGAAAGTCTTTGACGTTTCGAGCTATGCTCTTCAACAGAAAGAATACGGAGACAAGGAGAAAAACACGGAGAAAAGAAATTGAATAGTGTTCAGTCAACGGTCATATATATATATATATATGTGTGTGTATATATATATATATATATACAGAGAAAGAAAGGCATAGAAAGATAAATGAACACCAGTCATCTTACATTATGTATTTACATGGAATACAAAAGACAGATTACAGAATAAAGAAAGCAAAGAGAATTACATCAACACCTGTACAGACATCTGGTCTCCTATTGGACAAGTGTTATGGACCATCAATAGGAACTATAAGGGCCTACAGTTTACCAGCTATAGGAAAATTTGCAATTTCAGGGTTCCTCAATTTTGTTTGCAAAATGGCAATTGTTTGCACTATAACATTGTATATTAATGTGCAGTTACAGTCACATGCATGTACCAAGCCAGGGTATATATTAGAGGTATCATTGACTTTAAACGACACGACTTTTGACAGCTGAGTTCCTTCTCAAATAGGGCCACAAAACAATCAACTTCCCTTGCCAACCACCCACATACACTATCTCAAGACTGAGGCATTCCATATAACTTGTCCTCGCCCATTGTTTGTGGCAGAATCCCCAACACTACAAATAGTAACATCTGTAATTTATACTGCCAGGAGTTGCTCACTATATTGCGTCAAAATGGGACCCCTTTACTAGCTTGATAAGGATTTTCTTATAGTTTGCTTTCAATGCTAAGGTACCAGCCCTGGACGAAAAGGAGTTTAAGTGCTCATCCATTTGAGTGCTATTTTGTGTTGTCTGTATCACTCTTATTGTGTATTCACTTACACGCTATCTATCTATCTATCTATCTATCTATCTATCTATCTATCTGTCTGTCTGTCTGTCTGTCTATTTATCTATCTGTCTATTTATCTATCTGTCTATCTATCTATCTATCTATCTCTATCTATCTATCTATCTACCTGTCTGTCTGTCTATATCTGTATATATATATATATACATGGCTACAAATATGGCTATGTGATTAAGAAGTTTGTGTTCCAACCATATCAGTTCAGGTTTAGTCCCATTGGATGGCACTTTATGCAAGTGTCTTCTACTATATCCCAAAATTGACCAAAGCCTTGTGAGTGGATGTGTGGATAGAAAATGATCAAAGACGTTTCAGTTGTGACCATCCCATCTTTTTGTGTAGCATATAGAACATCTGATGGGTTGTCATTGGAAATACTCACAAACTCACTTCAACTTCTGGGCCACAGATCTGCTGTTTTTCATGACTGTCTTTTCTACTGCTACACCAATGGCGTACTGACCTCCTGCTGTGTCCACCCAGGTCCTCTTCACTTTGTTGATCTTCTCCCTGCTCTCTCTCTCTCTCTCTCTCTCTCTCTCTCTCTCTCTCTCTCTCTCTCTCTCTCTCTCTCCCTCTCTCTCTCTCTCTCTTTCTCTCTCCTTTATTTCCCCTCTTTTCCCTTCTCTCTCCTCTCCCTCTATCCTTCACTCTCTCCTTCTTTTGCTGAATTAGCTGTCTCAAAAAAGCAGTGTTCATATTGCAAACCTACTAATCCTCTATTGACTCCATAAGTGAGTACTAACCCCTGTGTCCAATCCTTCCTTACCAGAATGCCATCCTTCTGGAATTTCTTGCAACTATTGCTTTTAGAAACAACATCCACCAACTGTACAAATTGAACTGGTCTTGAAGGTCCTGTGAAGGTTAGGGATACAATCCCTTCCTCAGAACCAGACCAAAGAGGGCCTGCAAAGGTCATAGACACAGCCCTTTCCTTCAGACCAAACCATCCAAAAACTAAAGCATGTTTCCTTTTTAGGATAGCAGAGTGTGATTTGAGGGAGATTTGGCTACTCTTTCTGCAAGCTGAGAAAGCATATGTTGGGAGATGCTTGTGCTAAACTGTATTGTATAAACTGTTGCTTAATTGGAAGTATCTTATTGTGTCCTACCTAATAAGGTTATCTGTGCAGAGTCAGGGATTGTATTCAGATTTATCAGTCTTAGAATTTGCTTTTTGTTCTTATTAATTCATTTTATCACACTCAATGGTGCATCTTTCATTGCTACCATTTTTTGAGCTGGCAAAATTGTTTGAGCAAGGCAGCAAGCTGATAGAATTGTTTGCACAACAGACAAAATGTTTTGTCGCATTTCTTCTGGTACTTCATATCTTTACATTCTGAATTCAAATTCTGTCAGGGCAAACTTAGCCTTTCATCCTTTCAGAACAGAGAAATGATTTACCAATTGAAACCTGGGGTCAAAAACTGGCAATCTGTCTGTTATGATAGCAAGGGTTCCAATCGATCTGCTCAGTGGAACAGCCTGCTCATGAAATTAATGTGCAAGTGGCTGAGTACTCCACAGACACATGTACCCTTAACATAGCTCTCAGGGAGATTCACCTTGGTGCAGAATGTGACAAGGCTGATCCTTTGGATTACAGGTACTACTCATTTTTACCAGCTGAGTGAACTGGAGCACCGAGGAATAAAATGACTTGCTCAAGGACACAATGTGCCACTGGTTTTCAAATCACGACACAATGATTGTGAGCCAAATGCCCTAACCACTAAGCCACATGCCTTCACCGGGGTCAGTGTAGTTGTTATCCAACTCCCTCTAAAATTATTGTTCTTGTGCCAAAACATGAAAGAATTATCATAATCACATGTTGTTTATTTCGGTTTTCAGATGCTCTGTACTTTGAGAGCTCTTTGACTCCCTCCTTTGCAATGTTTTGGCCTTTCAAGATCAAAATGTTGTTGTTTGTTAAGCATGGCACAGGAGTGGCTGTGTGGTAAGTAGCTTGCTTACCAACCACATGGTTCCGGGTTCAGTCCCACTGCATGGTACCTTGGGCAAGTGTCTTCTACTATAGCCTCGGGCCAACCAAAGCCTTGTGAGTGGATTTGGTAGACGGAAACTGAAAGAAGCCTGTTGTATATATGTATATATATATATATATATATGTATGTGTGTGTATATGTTTGTGTGTCTGTGTTTATCCCCCCAACATCGCTTGACAACCAATGCTGGTGTGTTTACATCCTTGTAACTTAGCGGTTTGGCAAAAGAGACCGATAGAATAAGTACAAAGCTTACAAAGAATAAGTCCTGGGGTCGATTTGCTCGACTAAAGGTGGTGCTCCAGCATGGCCGCAGTCAAATGACTGAAACAGGTAAAAGAGTAAAAGAGTATGTTCCCACCATACACCTTTTTTTGACTGATCTGCAATCATAGGTCAAGTGTCCACTGAAATTGTGTGTTTGGTATCTGGAGTGTTACTAAGACTCTCACAACCTCTTATCAGTCAAACAATGCATCCAGTGGAAATGTTAACCATTCAGTTTTACAGAAAGGAACAATGATTGTTTGAGAGTCTTTTTGACATCAAGCCAAAAGCAGTCCTTTGCAGAGGACTTTCTGATTAGAGACAGCTTTCAAAAATCCTTAGTCTGGCAGTTTTAAGGAAAAAGGTCATTTCCTGCTCAGGATAATCTCTACAGACAAGGAAGTTCTGTTAACTGGTGTTGTCTGAGATATGTTTAGAATGAAACAACTATATTCCATGAACTTAACAAACTTTTCAAAGAAAGACATGAGGGTTGAGAGAGAAGCTCTGCTTGACAGTAAATTGGACAGGCATCTTCTACTATAGCCCTGGGCTGACCACAGCTTTGAGTGGATTTAGTAAATGGAAACTGAAAGAAGTCTATTTCACACACATAATTATTTATGTGTATATATATGTGTGTGTGTGTGTGTGTACGTGTGAGTGTGTGTGTGTCCTTGTCTTGATATGTGATGATTGTGAATGACCGTCACCATCATATAAGTGAGATTGCTTGTTTCCTACCTTCTGTGGAAAACATCCAGCTATGGAAAAACATTACCTTGCTTGGAAACAGGTGAAGGTTGATGATGGGAAAGGTATCCAGCTATAGAAAAATCTACCTCAACGAATTCTGTTTAGACATTAAATGAGGATGATGACAATGATAACTAAAGTGCAATTGTGAATCTGAGGTACTCTAAACGAGATTATGTGGCTATCTTACATTTTAGGAAGAAGATCTATACGTGTATATTTCATTTATTTCACATACAATATTTTGTTATATTTTTTATTGTAATTCTTTTTGTACGTTGCTTTTCTCCCTCATCCATTGCTCAAGAAAATACTATTATTACTGTCATGTTTTTCACAGTTTCATGAGAATTTCTAATGCATCACTAGGTGTGTACCAGTCTTCTTGAGTGAGTACACCATATTTTTTTTTATTAGCATGGGATTATGTGTATAAGCTATATCTTTCATCTTTTTGTCTTTTACTAGTTTCAGTCATTACACTGTGGCCATGCTAGGGCACTGCCTTGAAGAATTTTAGTCAAATGAATTGTCCCCAGTACATTTTTTTAAAGTCTGGTACTTTTTCTTTCAGTTTCTTTTGCCAAACCACTAAGTTATGGAGATGCAAACACACCAACACTGGTTGTCAAGCAGTGGTCGGAGGACAAACTCAGACACAAAGACACACACACATAGATATATACATATATGACGGGCTTTTTTTCAGTTTCTGTCTACTGAATCCACTTACTGTCACTCACATCAGCACCATCATTACATACCATCACCGACATTATTACCATGTGCGTGTGTGTATATATATATATATATATATATATATATATACACACACTTTAGGCACAGGTGTGGCCGTGTGGTAAGAAACTTCCTTCCCAACTACATGGTTCCAGGTTCAGTTCCACTGCGTGGCACCTTGGGCAAATATCTTCTACTATAGCCTCAGGCCGACCAAAGCCTTGTAAGTGGATTTGGTAGACGGAAACTGAAAGAAGCCTGTCGTATATGTTTATGTCTCTGTAACTTAGCGGTTCAGCAAAAGGGACCAATAGAATAAGTACTAAGCTTACAAAGAATAAGTCCTGGGGTCGATTTGTTTGACTAAAACCCCTTAAGGTGGTGCTCCAGCATGGCTGCAGTGAAAGAACTGAAACAAATAAAAGAATATATATGTATGTTAATCAATGAAATTCTAACTTAGTCTAATTTTCATGTTCTATAATTTGCAATTTTCACAATTTTACAATATTGAAATAAATTAGTACTTTCATGCATTACACAATCATCGGGTTTATGTACTGACAGTCATGTTCCACAAATGACTGTTGTCATTTGGGGAACATGACTGCCACTACGTAAACCCGATGATTGTGTAATGCATGAAAGTACTAATTTATTTCAATATTGTAAAATTGTGAAAATTGCAAATTATAGAACATGAAAATTAGACTAAGTTAGAATTTCATTGATTAATATATTCTTCGATATACCTTCATCCAAACTCTTACACATACACACATTTGTGTGTATATATATATATGTATATATATACACACACACACACACGTGTATATATATATCATTGTTTAATGTCTGCCTGCCTTCCATGCTAGTATTGGTGGGATGGTTTCACAAGAGCCGGCCAGGCCAAAGACTGCACCAGATTTCTGTGACTGTTTTGGCAAGATTTTTACAGCTGGATGCCCTTCCTAACACCAACCACTCACCAGAGTGGACTTAGTGCTTTTTTCATGGCACAAGCACAGGTGAGGTGAGTAGTGCCTTTTAAGTGGCATAAGCATAGGCAAGGTCAGTTTTGACAAGGTTTTTACAGCTGGATGCCCTTCTGAACACCAATCACTTTACAGTGTAGGCTAGGTGCTTTTAAGTGGCACCTGCACTGACAGAGTCACCAAGTACTTGCAAAACAATATATCGATATATATATATATATGGTAATAATGTTGGTGGTGGTGTACAGTGATGGTGCTGATGGGAGTGACAGTAATGATCTTGATGTGGTTTTCTTTATCCCCACTTAAACATGGATGTCCTGTTAGAAGAAACTTTACTGCAGTAGATACCATGAGAGAAATTCTCAAATTGGCTTTTGGAGTGAAATACAGTCTTGTTTATATCACTAGCAGGGAGATAGATCTCCACCATCTCCAGCACCAAAACCACCATATCACATGATTTCGCTGGGGGTGGGTGAGCCACTGCTATCTCTAGCAGTTGAGTGTCCATCATTGAAGAGACCAAGGAAGGTCAAAATCACGTGATTCGGTGGTCTTGGTGCTGGCAGTGGCAGGGATTTATCTCCCTGCTAGCAATATAAACAAGAGTGCATTTTGCATCAAAAGGCAAATATGAGAGCTTCTCTCATGGTATCTATCACAGTATAGTTTGTTCTAACAGAACATCCACATTCAAGTGGGAATAAATATTACCTCTTGGTATTAATACTACCTATGTCGTTAGCATATATTCTTTAACAAGGTCACCGGCTAATCACAACACCAGTACCTGTTCTGGCACTGTTATTCTATATATTGCTGGTGGGGAAATGAGTTGCTGCTATCTTGCTGTTGAGTGTCTATCATTAACAAGACCCAGGAAAGTCGAAATCACATGTTTTGGTGGTCTTCACACTGGAGGTGGCAGGGATTTATCTCTCCACAAGTGATATAAACAAGAGTGGATTTTGCTCCAAAAGCCATTATGAGAACCTCTCTCATGGTATCTACTAAACTATAGTTTGTTCTAACAGAATATCCATGTTTAAGCATTGATAAGTATTACCTCTCAGTATTAATACTGTCTCTGTTGTTCACATATATTTGATGTGGTTTGTTTTGAAGGTATTGATGGTGGTGTTGATTTTAAAGGGTGGGTGTGGTTGTTAATAGAATACTGATTGTGGTGGTAGTGTTGGTTGTGGTAGCACATTAACAATAATTGTCGTAGTGACAGTAACTGATGATGCCAGTACTGTTGTTTATTTATATCAGTTTGAAATTTTGTTTGGGAGAGGAAATAAGTCAATTATATCAACCCCAGTAATTAACTGGTACTTATTTTATCGACCCCAAAAGGATAAAAGGCAATGATAACCTCAGCAGAATTTGAACTCAGGACATAAAGATGGGCAGAATGCTGCTTACCATTTTGCTGAGTGGGCTAACAATTCTGCCAGCATGCTACCTTATTGTTTATATATATCAATAAGTCATGTCACCTGAATATGAAATGTGCAAGACAGGTGTCCAACAATTGTGTAAGAGATGGCATATAATATCAGATAGTGTATAGAATTGTTGTTGGCATTGCTGTTGTTGTTGTTACTGTGATTCCTTGTTGTAATTTCTGTGTGGGAGAAATGTAACTTCTTACATTCTGGTAGGTGTCAGTCAACTGTCAACTGACAGAACAGCATCAAGTGACTATATATATATATATATATATATATCTACCTATCTCTCTCTCTCTCTCTCTCTCTCTCTATATATATATATATATATATATATATATATATATATATATATACACATACACACACACACCATCTATATTCATCAACTGCCCCATCTCTGAAGAGCACAGGGTTATATAATTGACCTGGTATCTAACACTCCATTGAACCCCTAGTACAAAACCGATTGGTAAGATTGGCTGTAATGGATATATAATACTGTACACTTCAAGTAATATATATATATATATATATATATATATATATATATATATATATATATATATACACACACACACACACATACTCAGAGGCACCTTCTCATTTTTCTAAACATGACCAAATTCTACAGAAGTGAGTTGTTTTGTTTTATTTTATTTATTATTGCATGTATTTCTTTATTATTGTGGCAAGGTGGCAGGAATTAGGAGCAGACCAAAATGCTTAAGGGCATTTCTTTCGGTTCTATTCCTTCTGAGTCCAAATTCTGCTAAGATTGCTTTGACTTTCATCCTTTCAGGAACTACTTGAACACTGGGGTTAGCCCTCTTGTTATCGTATTTCTGTTGAATCACATTGCCTTTCTTTTAATTGAGTTTGACAATAATTAATTTCGTAAAATAACTTTGTCCTTATTAATTGATGTTTGGATTATAAATTAACACTAAGTTCCTATGGAAGATTTTAATTCAGAACTCTTGGAAACAAGATGTTTGTACCTTAGAGTCAAAGGCTGTCTCAAGCAGGTTGGTATCAAAGGGTTTAATGTAATTGTCTTACCAATCCCTTAAAATTGCTGGCCTTCTGCCAAAATTTGAACCTGTTATATTTATTATTGTTATTGTGTTATATTTGTTGTTATTGCTGTTGTTTGGTCTCAAGTCAGACCTAATCAAAATCTTTCCACCCATGACCATTCCATCATTTTATCATTGTATATTTTTTTATGCTACATTGTTGTTGATATTTTGTTTAGTTTTTTTTTTTTTTCGTGTATTTCTTTTTGGTTATTTTTGTTGTTGTCTGGCCCCAGGTGACTCCTGAACTAGCAGACCTAAAATAAAACTTATTTTCATCATGAACATCCTGTCCTCTTAGGGTAGAACTTGATTTTGGTTATGATTTGTAAAAGACTTGACTGCTACTTCTAGCAATTCAAGCAACCACACAGAGGTTGCTGTATTTACTCTTTACTCTCTCTTTTACTCTTTTATTTGTTTCAGTCATTTGACTGCAGCCATGCTGGAGCACCGCCTTTAGTCGAGCAAATCGATTCCAGGACTTATTTTTTGGAAGCCTAGTACTTATTCTATCTAAGTTACGGGGACGTAAACACACAACCATCGGTTGTCGAGCGATGTTAGGGGAACAGACACACAAACATATACACACACATGTATATATACATATATACAACAGCCTTCTTTCAGTTTCTGTCTACCAAATCCACTCACAAGGCTTTGGTCGGCCTGAGGCTATAGTAGAAGACACTTGCCCAAGGTGTCACACAGTGGGACTGAACCCGGAACCATGTGGTTGGTAAGCAAGCTACTTACCACACAGCCACTCCTGCACCTATATTTATTTATCTTTTTTTTTTTACATTACTAGTTTCAGCATGAGAGCTACAGCCATGCTGGAGTACTGCTGTTAGCTTTGCTACACTTTCACTACTTGAAACCTCTGATATGTGGCATTTGGTGAATGAGGGAGCTTGATGGTTGCTTCCATCATCTGGAACTCTTCACAGGAGGATATCTAGTTTTGAAGGTGCCTACATCTACTCCATGTAGGTCTCTCAAGCTTTTTGGGAGGATATTGAAGAGCATTGGGCCCTTGAAACTCAAAACTGCTATTCACGTTTCTGTTACTTCAACCATGTCATATCTCATGGCAACAAGGAGAGTTGGTAAAGGGACATTTCTCAGTGTGACAGAATGAAATCCATACTGCCAGTCTTTGGTTAAAAAAAAAAAAAGAAAAAAGAGTAATTCTAAAAATGATATAAATTTTATTGTTGTTTTAGATATTCTGAATGTGGCCATGCTGGGGTACCACTTTGAAGGGTTTAGTCAAACAAATTGACCCCAGTACTTATTTTTTAAGTCTGGTACTTATTCTATCAATCTCTTTTAAAAAGTTGCCAAGTTATTGAAGATGAGTTTTTTTAGAACTTTCTAGGGTGTGTATAGGTGGGTGATGGACTTGTGTGATGTTACTTCATTTGTGCTTTTTTATAGGCTTTAGAATTACGATTTTCCACAGATACCAAATTTCTGAGAATTTGATACTGTTGGTGACATTAGCAGCCAAAATCTCCTTTAACCTTTTAGCATTTAAACTGGTCATTTCCAGCCAAAATATTCTACCTGTTTTATCTTCAAACTGACCAAATCTGGCCTTTCACACTTACCCTACAATATTATTCTAAAAATAAACACTCACATCATTGAAATTTCAAAGCAACAAGATAATGCATGACTAATTCGAATTGATGTGAATACATAAGCATTACACTTGATATAATAATCTGAATGCTAAAAGGTTAAATTCCTACCCCATCATGTTAAAAATGGATGAATTTTGTGGAGTAGGTATTTAGGCAGTGTGTTACATATTCCATAATGATTTTTAAAGCAAATTATTCTATGAAACCGCCTTCAGCTTCAATGATTGCTTCAGTGCGGGACTGAAACCTCTGGCATGGTGACACTATATGGTCCTTATTCATTTCACACATCACCTGGACAATGACAGCATTCCGTGAAGCTATGGTATTATGAGGATGATGTTTAGTCTCCCTTTCAGCAGTGCTCCCCACATAGAAGTCCATGTGATTCGAATCTAGCGAGTTTGGAGGCCACACATTAGGTGTTACATAATCGTAAAGATGGTCTGACAACCATTCTTGGGTGACTAGGGCTTTGTGAGAAGGTGCTGAGTCTTTCTGAAACATGTATGGCTTTCCATTGCATAATTCGTCAATCCAGGTCTTGATAACAGTTTCCAGTACCTCAATGTATCCAGCAGCATTAATTCTAAGACCCTGTGGAAAAAAGTGGGGAGGCATCACATGACCTTTGCTACTCACCACACTTAAAACCATCACAGCTGCTGGAAATTTCGTGGACATCACTCTAGGTACTTCAGAAGGACCTGCACATAACCACCTGTCATTGCTTCTGTTAGACTTTTGATCCCGGTCAAAGTTTTTTTTTTTTGTCAGAGAAAAACCAAAGCATGCCTTGTTCATGAGGGTTTTTCACTTTGTTAAGTAACCATTTTGAACAGATGAGATAGTTTCTCTGTGTCTTTGCAAACACAAATCGGCCTTTCCTCATTACATAGGACTTGTATCGAATGTCACAATGTACCACATTTCTGATAGTCCACTCTGACACCCGAAGTTCTTTAGCAATAGACCTCATTTATCTTCTGGGGTTTTCATCAATAATGTTTTGAACATGTATAAATTCCGATGTCCTTTTAGTATCTGAGTGTTGAGAATGTTTTTTTCTCTTTGATACAGGTGAAACATTACCATCGCATGCCTCCAATTCCAACCGAACTTTGTGTACAAATGATCTTGCAAAAGTTAGAAAGTTGTTAATTTCTAAATCACTGTGGTTTGCCTGGATAGCAAATATGACTGCATGTTTTTTTCATTTCTTGAGTTAGCATGATACCTTGAAAGGGTTATCTGGAAAAAAAAAATGCTACATTAATGATTTGAATGTATAATGAACTAAAAACGAAATGTCCTCAAATACCCCTTCACCCAGTATATGTGTATGTGTATGTGTGTGTGTGTGTGTGTGTATATATATATGAATATATGTGTATGTGTGTGTATATATACATATGTGTGTGTATGTATGTATGTATGTATATATATATATATATATATATATATACACACACACATATATATGTATGTGTGTGTGAGTGATTAAACACACACATACATATGAATGTATGTATATAGTAAATACAGGTGGATTACAATAGATGGTTACTGGATTAAGTGGTGGTAACTAAGTTTGTAATTCATTAAATCTACCCAGCTGTTTGGTTTTTGCTTGGATGAGATACAACAGTTGACAGCAGTTGGATGGGAGACTGGCTGGCTTGGGAAAACCTGGGTAATATGTGGGGGTGGGGGCAATTTATAATGTAAGACCTGCTGTAAGATTATCTCTGGATTACAAAGATTTTAAATTTATTGTTGGGAATATAGCAGGAGGACTTACACTGTAGACAGGCTCTGTCTATCTGCTGGTCTATATAGCTGCCTGTCTACTGGCCTGTGTAGTTGTCAATTTGATTATCTAGATCAGAGGTTCGCAACTAGGGTTCATATGGCCCTTAGGGGTCCATTTAAGATTTTGTTGATAAAATTTATCTGCAATAAATTGGTTATTGTTTCTACAATACGCAAAATATTCTAACAATTTTTTAATACAATTCCTAATAATATTTATTTGTAAAAATATAATATGATTTTTTAAACATTGATTGGCTAGGAGGGTCCCTACAAGTAAAATAGGAATCAATGTCTGTCTGGTGGCTTCGACTGTTTATCTGGTGATCTATATGGATGTAATTGTAGCTCTTTGTGTGTATGTTTGTGAGTGGGTGTATCTGCATTATCATTTCATACCTGATTTTTTGTGATGGAAATTACATAGAAGATTATAAATTATCATATATATATATATATATATATATATATATATATATATATATATATATAGACATATACATACATATATGTATGTATGTATGTATATGGATCATAAATAGAAGAGTAAAAGGCTTTTTCTTTTACTAAACAATAGGCACAAGCATGGCTGCATGGTAAGAAGCTCGCTTCCCAAACACATATTTTCAGTTCAGTCCCACTGTGTGGTACCTTGGGCAAGTATCTTCTACCATAGCCTCGGGCTGACCAAAGCCTTGTGAGTGGAAGAAGTTTGTAGTATATACATATATATATATATATATGTATGTACATATACACACACACGACACGTAAAAGCACCCACTACACTCTCTGAGTGGTTGGCGTTAGGAAGGGCATCCAGCTGTAGAAACTCTGCCAAATCAGATTGGAGCCTGGTGTAGCCATCTGGTTTCACCAGTCCTCAGTCAAATCGCCCAACTCATGCTAGCATGGAAAGCGGACGTTAAACGACGACGACGACGACGTCATTGTTTAATGTCTGTTTTCCATGCTGACATGGGTTGGGCGGTTTGACTGGGGGCTGGCAAGCCAGGAGGCTGCATACACACACACACACACACACACACACACACACACACACAGAGTAATCCCTTGACTATTGCGGGTGTTTCCAACCCCACCCCTCACAATAGGTGAAAATCCGCAAAGTTGAAACAGTACTATACTGTATTTTTTAAATTATTTTTATAATTTGTATATATTTATTATAAATTCAAAACAACACCATGGAGGAATCGATGTAAGCTTAAACAATAAACCACAGTAGGTGAACCGCAATATGGCAAGGGATTGCTGTATACATACATTAGAAAAAATAATAATAACGTACTCAGATTTCTGGATGGTTGTACATTTACAAATTTTTATTAATATGTCTCATGTTTGAAGAATCTATTAGAGTAGATGCAAGCGCTAATATATGATTTATAAAAACATGTGACATATTAATAAAAATCTGTAAATGTACAACCATCCAGATTTCTGAGTACCTTATTATTACTTTTTCTAATATATAATACCTGTACATCACCTCCAAACCTTCTAATATATATATATATATATATATATATATATATATATATATATATATATATCTGTGTGTATGTGTGTCTTTGTGCCTATGTTTGTCCCCCGTCTTCACTTGACAACCAGTGTTGGTGTGTTTACATCCCTGTAACTAAGTGGTTTGGCAAAAGAGACTGAGATAATAAGTACCAGGCTTAAAAAGAAAATAACTAGTAGAGTCAATTAGTTCAACTAAAGCTCCTCAAGGTTGTGCCCCAGCATGGCTGCAGTCTAATGACTGAAACAAGTAAAAGATAAAAGTCAAATGATAAATACTTTTTTGTGTATACATTGTAGCGTGACACAAGACGCCAGCGCCATTTTGTGTGAGACCTCGCTGGCAGCCATTACCATGTCTGAGACAAGAGTGAAATCTCGCTTACAACCATGTTTGCCATGCACGAGAACACAGCGAGGCTCTCGTGGGCAACATCTATTTAAGGAGGCGTATTAAGGTGATTCTCTCTCTTGCATTCATGCTCACGCTGAGCAACACTGCCAACTGGCAGCTCACAGTAGATTCTTGTCTGCTCTAACTTCACCTGTTATCTCCAGAGGTAATGTACCTCACATGAACGGAGCTATAACAAAGTACGCGCGGCCATACAGATGGTCGCCAGGAGCGAACCCCATGAATGAGAACTAAATAAACAACCATTGAATTGCATCCGCTTGTAAGCTTTTTCTTTCAAGTTCCAGATCCTAAGACTACAGAAAATAATTGTAACGGGAGAAGGAGATACTCTGCTGGTATTGTGAACCTTCAAGTCCCATTATAACATAATATACTTATGTTCTATCCAATACAAGTTGTTTCATCATCTTCATGTTTGATTTCCATGTTGACATCAATCAGTGTGCTACATTTGGCTCCAGTTCTCTGTTTTGACATGGTTTCTACAACAGAATTCTCTTCCTAATGCCAACAACTTTACAAAGTGTATAGGATGCTTTTTTTATATTTTTGGAGGCACTAGTACTAGTGAGGTTATCCCGTAACTTGCAAGGTTATAGAGCTCCCTTAACTTAGAGATAGTATAATAGAGAGGAAAGTGTCTTTATGCTAGCTGTTGAGAGGTTTCATATTGTATGATAGGAGGCTCAGGAACAGGCTTATTGTTGTAGAGGAGATAACTTGACTGTACATTTATTTAAGCGTGGATGGGAGTGAATAGTGTGGAGCCAGAAAGAGAGATAAAGATGGCAGTGATGAAGTGTCAGAGCATACCCTCAAAGAAAAGCGTATGGAACAGAATAAAGAAAAGAGTATGAGAACAGAATGTCAAGAAGGGTAGATGGGTATGTGCCCTTGTCTAGATATCTTCTGAAGATTGCAAATGGGTGTCATTGTCATACAAGCAAGACTTTGTTTCCAGTCATCCATGAAAGACATGTCTAGTTATGGGAAAATATTATTTTCCTTGGAAGCAGGTGAAGAAAATAGGGTAGGTTAGGCATGTAAGTGAAGAAAACTTATGATCTCTCCAAAGAAAGGAGATTATGATTTGCCCTCAAAATAGCTTTCCAAAGTTTTAAATAACTTCCCCACATGCAAATGTTTTGGGTTTCCAATTTTTCTGAAAATATCTTGGAAATTGTATGTGGAAATAACATGGAAATTATGATAGTGAAAAAAATTATTTATCTTTGAAATTATAATCTTTTTTTTAAAATCCCCTACTCACTCTCTCTTCACTTTTCCGAATACCTCTTACCCCCTTATCACAATTCTGATTGTTTTTAAACCAGCTAAATTTGGCCAAAATATTCTACCTGCTGTCCCCTGTCCTTCTAAAAATAAACAATCACATCATCAAACAGTTAAAGCTACAAAATAAATTCCTGATTAATTCAAAACAATGTGAACAACTAAGCATTACATTTTAACAAAATAATCTGAATGCTAAATGGATATTGGTGAAACTTGCAGATGAAAAGCAGGGTGCTTTGAATGTGGTTGCTTAACATGCTATGAATAACAGACAAATCTCTGAAAACCAATTTTTTCTATTCGCCCACATATCAGAATAACAATACCTACCTTGCATGTGTGAATGCCTGTTGAACCAGCAGATGGAATGAAGAACGGCCACAAATGTAGTTGCTTGGCAAGCTAGATATAACAACTGAAGTTCTAAAAGATCATTTTTTTCAAAATTTCACTTTTTTTTTTTATCACGCCATTCCTTTGGCTTTTAGAATAAATACGCTCACCCGACAGAAATATGGAAAGTGCAAAAATCATATGGATGGTTATAGTTGGAAGGTGTGCTTTGGCACCTCACCTAGCTAATGTTATTTTTAAGATGGGATGGTCATGACAGGACAGGGTTGCTAGATCAGTTTTCACCAGGGACTTAACAACAGCAACACTTCACCAGATCAATGTTGTTTTAAAGATGGGCTGGGCATGGCTGGAACGTTTTTGATCATAGGGTTGCTGGACCACTCCTCACCTGGGGCTTGAGCAACAATGACACTACAACAACCAATCAAACTGAACCAATCACTCAAGCCATTCTTATCATTTTATGTCTGTCTGTTTGTCTCTTTCAGAAGCTACTGATGTAATATCTAGTAACAAAACTTCACAACTCTCACTCTTGGTCTTCCTCCTCCTTACCGGTTCTATCATCCTCCTCTTCATCTCTTACACACCAATCAGCCGAACTTTCCCCTCTGTGGGGACGTCATCAGCTGAACACCTTTTCCAGGTATAGTGTTTTTTTTTTACATTGTTTTTTTTTTAAATCTTTTCTTTCCTTTCTTTTTTTTTGGGGGGGGGTGAGGGTGTTGGTAGTGAAAGTGGGATCTGGTGTTAGTGGTGTTCATAGAAGTGGCATTGGTAATGACAGTAGCAGCGGCGGTATGTGGTTTAAGTAGTTGAAAATGTTCAGAGAAGTAGTTGGTATTTAGATCAAACATCTGCAGGTCAGTATGTATAGGGAATGGCTGTGTGTACCTGTGTTTATATTTTTATGTAAGTAATGTTAGTGTGTGGTTATGCATATGTCTGTGTGTGTATGTGGGTGTTTATGTGTAAGTGTATTTGGCGTGTAATTGTCTGTGTGTTTATGTGTTTGTGCATTTGTGTTTTATGAAGTAGTTGGCAAAGCTTCTCCCAGAGCAATAGCATTGATGGGTTGGTTTTCCGAGTTAAAATCAATGACTTATATCAATGTCTGCAGGGGAAAAAAAACACATTGGCAGGGGAAGATAAATCCACAATTTTATGCTCTGATGCTCAGAAAAGAAAGTAATGTGTTTAGTATTAGGTTAAGGTGGAGGAACAGGAAGCAGAGAGACAAGTATTCCAAGTAGGTTTGGGTAGAGATAGAATGCAACCAGCTGCTTGAGAGAAACACATGCTATTGTAGTAATGGTAGAAAAGAAAAGTGAAGTAGAGTGGGTGACAATGAAAGAGTTAGGGTGAGTAACAAAGGAGGGGATAGGGTTAATAGTGAATGAAGAGGCTGGATGAGTTGTGAAATACAGCATATGATGAGTAGTGAACGAGAAGTATGGGCGAGTAGCTGGTATTTTGTCAGTTATGACGATGAGTGTTCCAGTTAATCCAATCAACAGAACAATCTGCTTATGAAATTAACATGCAAGTGGCTGAGTACTGCACAAATATGAGTCCCATAATATAGCTCTCAGAGAGTGGACTAGAGCAATGTGAAATAAAGTGTCTTGCTCAAGGACACAACTTTAGTACTGAATAAAGTGGCTGGGTGTCTAGCAAGTGAAGGGGCAATAATCTTGGTTGGTAAAGTATAGGTATGAGAATCCCACAAAATTTGTAGAAATAATTTGAGAAGCAGCTGAACTTGCACATTGAGCAGTTTATTAAGGTAGCCTCTTTGCTTCATTGATAATCATAATACAGACATTGTTGTGGACTATAACTTTCTCCAGGCATCATAGACTGTAATCTTTATCTCTATTACTGCAACACTCTTGCAAAAGAACAATGCTCTCTCCTCACCCTAACCAAAATATATCCTCCATCACTTGCTAGGGTAGAGTTTGAGTGAGGAATATAATGAAGGGGCCATAATTAAGAGGATGGTTAGTAAGTTACTTGGTCATCTACTTAGCTGTCTCAGATGGTACCAAATCTTCTTTTGGCAAGGCTGTTGCTGTCAATTAGCTGGAAGCTTGGAAGTGGATGAGATATGAAGTGTGATATGTTAATGAGGCAATGGGTGCAGAAACAGCAGTGAAAGCTTGGGCAGGGATTGGAGTGGAGAAAACTCAAGACGTTTGTGATGAGTGTGTATGTATGACTTTGTTACTGTCTGCCTTTTTTTTTTTCTGTGTTATTTTGTGTGAGTGTGTGTGTTTATTTCTCCTATACGTCCTAATACTGGAGGTTGTTTCCTATTTGTTGCTTCATTTTCTCATTCAATATAATTATCTACATATTTGATTAATTGTTTAATTATTCTTATTATTTTTCTTCCACTTCCTCTCCCTCCCATTTTCTTCTTCATTCCTCTACCTCTTCCTCCCTCCGCTACTACCTTACTTCCTCTTCATCCCATCCACCTATACTCTCTCTCTCTCTCTCTCTGTCTCTCTCTCTCTCTCTGTCTCTGTCTCTGTCTCTCTCTCTCTCTCTCTCTCTCTCATCCCTCCCTACACAGATCCCGCCTTCTACCGTCTCAGTTTACATGGGAATCAATACCTCAAAACTGCTCAAGCCTTTGCGAGTTAGCTACAAGATTTCCATAAAGATGCACATGAACTGTCGCGGTGGTCTCTACCCTCGAACCAAAGACATCTATCGATTTGATGTCCCTGATGACAAAGTCAGCTGGGATGTTGAGTACAAGGAGTACCAGCCTGTTGATTATACAGCTGAATCTGTTTTACAACAGCCCCCCTGGGCCGATCCTGATATCAGGTAAATTAATTTTTTTTTTGTTGAGACGTTTTTTTTCTTGGTTGGGATGGGGATGGGGGTTTTTGCTATTTTTTCTGCCAAGTTATTTTGTGATTTATTTTGTTTTTCTACTTGGTTTGCGAGATTCTTGATGTGAATTTGTGTGTTGAAACAAATCTTGTTGTCTTGGGAGGGTCATTACAGTAATAACAATAATGCACACACACACACTGGTTCAATATCACTTCTTCATTGTTAGTCAATTGGTTAAATATCAAACCAACTAACTAATCAATTGTTTGTTTAGTGTGCTGGTTAAACAATCAATTAGTTATTTATTAGTCAAAGTACTTTCGTCACTATTCATGACCTTAATGGCTTGGTGATGTAGGTAGGTAAGTAAGTAGAGAAAGAGAGAGAGAGAGAAAAAAGAAGAATGAGATTGAGAAAGAGAGAGAGAGAGAGAGAGAGAGAGAGAGAGAGAGAGAGAGAGAGAGAGAGAGAGAGAGACTATTGGTGCAGTAAAAACTATTGGTGTATCTCATGCAACATGGTTGTGGTTTAGTATAGAAAGATAACAGGGTGACTTTTGAACCTTTGAACTTTGAAAATTCAAGAAAAAAAAACTTTCTGAGTTTTTTTTCAAATGAGGATTTCCGAAGACCTAAGCAATCACATCATTGAAATCTCAAAGCTATAAGGCATGATTGTGTGGTAAGAAGCTTTCTTCCCAACCACATGGTTCTGGGTTCAGTTCAACTGCATACCACCTTCAGCAAGTGACCAAAGCCTTCTGAGTGGATTTGGTAGACAGAAACTGAAAAAAGCCTATCAATTATGTGTGTGTGTTTGTGTGTAAGAGAGAGTGTCATTGTGTCTGTGTTTGTCCCCCCCCCCTCCACCACTTGACAACCAATGTTGGTGTGTTACATACACATAACTTAGCAATTCAGCAAAAGAAACCAATAGAATAAATATCAGGCTTTTCAAAATTAAGTACTAAGGTCAAAATGTTCAAATAAAAATTCCTCAAGGCAGTGCCCCAGCATGACCACAGTCTAATGACTGAAACAAGTTAAAGATAAAAGATAAAAGATTAATTCAAACCAATGTGAATGAATATATTTTACATCTGACAGAGTAATCTGAATGCTCAAGGGCTAATGTGTCCCTGCACATTGAGATTGTTTTTTTAGCCCAAGGCAAGCTATGATTCAGCATACCTATAACCAAGTGTGTGCCCATCTTGCCTCATTTTCTGTCAGAACCACATTAATGACCTGTAGGGACATCATATTTCATTATGCAACCATAAAGAGGTAAAGACCCCTTCAGGCATGAATGAACATGGGATTGAACCTAAAAAGTTACCCTCTGAGGCACAGGTCCAAGGCAAGGTTATTTTATGGAAGGCCAGCAGTTGCCCATGCATACCAGCCCCCCCCCCCCCCCACTGTTACATCAGTTGTTAAGGATATCTTTACAGATAGGAGAAATACCTTGCCAAAAATAAACCTCTGTACCTGGCTTTCGTTGACATGGAGAAAGCCTTTGACAGGGTCCCCCAATCCCTTATTTGGTGGTCAATGCAGAAACTAGAGATAGATGAGTGGTTTGTGAGAGCTGTACAAGCCATGTACAGGGACGCTGTCAGTAAGGTGAGGGTTGGCAATGAGTACAGTGAAGAATTCTGGGTAGGGGTCCACCAAGGTCCAGTCCTCAGCCCCCTCCTATTTATCATAGTCCTCCAGGCAATAACAGAGGAATTCAAGACAGGATGTCCCTGGGAGCTCCTCTATGCTGATGACCTTGCTCTAATTGCTGAGTCACTATAAGAACTAGAGAAGTTTCAGGTGTGGAAGCAAGGTCTAGAATTGAAGGGCCTTAGAGTCAACCTAGCTAAAACCAAAGTCCTAATAGGTAGGAAGACAGACAAACCACAAACCCCTTCAGGTAGATGGCCCTGCTCTATCTGTAGAAAAGGCATAGGTAGAAACTCTATAAGATGTACCCAGTATAAGATGGACACATGAGAGGTGCAGCAACATCAAAGGAAGGCTAACTAGGAAGATAGTTTTTGTATGTGGCAGATGCTCAGAAGTAATAAACACTGAAAATATGCAGAGAACAACTTCTGCCACATTCCAGGGAGAAAAACTAGAAGCAGTTGATAGCTTCCGCTACCTAGGTGACCAAGTCAGTAGCAGGGGTGGGTGCTCTGAAAGTGTAGCTGCTAGAATAAGAATAGCCTGGGCAAAGTTCAGAGAGCTCCTACCTCTGCTGGTGACAAAGGGCTTTTTGCTCAGAGTAAAAGGTAGACTGTATGATGCATGTGTACGAACAACCATGCTGCATGGCAGTGAAACATGGGCCGTGACTGTTGAGGACATGCGTAAGCTTGCAAGGAATGAAGCCAGTATGTTCCGCTGAATGTGTAATGTCAGTGTGCATACTTGACAGAGTGTAAGTGCCTAAGAAGCATCAGATGCGGTGTGCAAGAGAGACGACTACGCTGGTATGGTCATGTGGCAAGAATAGATGAGGATAGCTGTGTGAAAAAGTGTCACACCCTAGTGGTTTAGGGAACCTGTGGAAGAGGTAGACCCAGGAAGACCTGGAATGAGGCGGTGAAGCACGACTTTCGAACATAGGCCTCACTGAGGCAATGACTAGTGAACGAGACCTTTGGAAATATGCTGTGCTTGAGAAGACCCGGCAAGCCAAGTGAGACCATAATCCGTGGCCTATGTCAGTGGTGTAACCAGCCCACTTATGTGTACCTTTCCTTCATTGGACACTAAACTATGCTTGCAAAGACCTGTTGAGACAAGTGAAATCGAAATCAAATTCGATGACAGCACCGCTTGACTGGCATCTGTGCAGTGGAGTGCTAAGAGCACCATCCGAGCGTGATTGCTGCCAGGGCCACTGACTGGCTCCTGTGCCGGTGGCACATAAAAAGCACCATTCGAGCGTGATTGTTACCAGCATCGCCTTACTGGCACGTTAAAAACAACATTCGAGCAAGGTCGTTGCCAGTGCTGCTGGACTGGCTCCTGTGCAGGTGGCACGTAAAAAACATCATTTGAGCATGGTCGTTGCCAGTACCTCCTGACTGGCCCTTGTACCGGTGGCACGTAAAAGCACCCACTACACTCTTGGAGTAGTTAGGAAGGGCATCCAGCTGTAGAAACTCTGCCAGATCAGATTGGAGCCTGGTGCAGCCATCTGGCTTGTCAGTCCTCAGTCAAACCGTCCAACTCATGCCAGCATGGAAAGCAGGCGTTAAACATTGATGATTTTTCTATAGAAATTGTAGCCAGCATTGATTTTGTTACAATGTCGTAACAAAATCAATACTGGCTGTAGAAAATGTGCAGAGATAACCTTAGCAGAACCACATTATGTAAACTATACCCTCTTTTTGTTAAGATATAACATTGTCATTTAAATGAGAGTTATCTACTTTTTTTTTTGTCAACTGAGTTCTAGTTGAGATTTTATAGCTAGGTAGAGAGACACAAGTTTGTTCCTAACATTTGGGAACAAGTTTGTTCCTAACGTATTAACCAGTTAGATCAGTGGTTCCCAAACACTTTTGGGCTGCTATTCCCTTGGCACCCAGACCACATTTCTAGTCACCACCACTTCTTGAAGCAAACCCCAAACAACTGTATTTCACAAATAAAACTTAACCTAATTAACCCATTATTTTGTTGTTTTCACACCCATTGCCCCCTTTTGGTTACACTATTATCGTCCCACTTTTCTTCCTCCAATCTTTTCACTGTCCCCAGAGGAGCAGTATTGCCCGCTTTGAGAACCACTGATGAGGATATTTGTAAATTAAATGGTGGCAAGACTTCCACCCATCCCTACCCCAAAAAAACCACCCTTTAAAAAAAATTTTTTTTCAACACTCCCCCCCTTTTTTGGCTACGAGAAATATGAATCTGCCAAAAAATTGGCAAAAATCGGCATTTCTAAATTACCCCCTCCCCACCCCGACCCCATTTCCTTCATTTTAAACTTTATTCAGAATTTTTTGTTTGAAAATATGCAAAAAAATACAGAAATTATGATTCTGAAAAAAATTTCCAAAAATCTTTGTAAAATTTTTTTTTAAGAAATTTTTTTTTTTCTAAATATGCAGAAAAATACGGACATCATGATTCGGACTAAAATTTCAAAACATTTCTGTACTTATGTTTACAGTTTTAGGGTTAGTGTTGGGGGAAAAAAGTCAAAATTGAAGAAGTTGGGGGGGGGGGGAACTTTCACAATGCCAATTTTTGGCAATTTCCTGGAACCTCCATATCTGAAAACAGGGATTTTTGGCAAAAAAAATTACAAAAATAAACAAATTTGGGAGAAAATGGGGGCGGGGAACAGAAGTCTTTCCTAAGTGGCTACCCGCAGAACAAGATGTTCCTTCCCTGTGGAATATATTTACGCAAGGTCACAGATACACCACAGTCTTGCTGACCTCCTAGCTCCTCTGCTCACCACAACCACTGATAATTCAGTCACCTGTACTCTCAAAGTCTATTTATATGTCCAAACAGTGTTGCTGACTTTCCAGTACTCCCACTACACACCCCAACTCGCCTTTCAGTCATCTGCACTTTTCCATGCCTAATTAAGACACTCTTACTATTTAATTTATTTATTACATCCTTGTTGTATATAAATACTTCTGTTTGTGCATGTCTTTGCTTCGTGTGGAAAGAATGTGTGTGTGTGTGAGTGTGAGCGTGTGTGAGTGTGAGCGTGTGTGAGTGTGTGTGTACGTGCGCATGTGTGTGTACTACATGGAAAACTGTCTGAAAAATAAGATGGTGTTGTTACTGGTAATGAAGTATGTGGGTGTGTGTGAGAGTGCATGTGGTGATGCATGTGTGTATGTTGATATGTGTGGAGAGAGAGAGAGAGAGAGAGAGAGAGACAAAGTGTGTTTGTACATGTATGTGTAATCTTTCCTCTCTGAGCTTATATTGAGTGAGAATATATAGATATATATATATATATATGTATATACACACATACACACACACTCACACACACACATACACACAAGCATACACACTTTGGTTTTCCTCTGTTTATGTGCGTGAATGTGTAATGATGAGGTTGTACAGCCGGTTTGTCCTTCCCCTTGCTTCGTCCGGTGGAACAACTCAACTATGAAACCATAAATAATCAATGTTTCCTCGAATTGTCTTCCACAGAAAATTATCAGAACCGATCAAAATCAAATGGAACAGCCTTGATAATAATATTGACCGTCAAACATTTGGCAAGAAATACGATATATACAACCATGTACCAAGGTAGGTGGTCAACATGCTAATGTATTAAGTTGTTGCTATTATCATTTATTGTGGAGGCACATGGCTTAGTGGTTAGATTGTTGGACTCATGATCATAAGATTGTGGTTTCAATTCCTGGACTGAGTAACCTGTTGTGTTCTTGAGCAAAACACTTCATTTCACATTGCTCCAGCCCACTCAGCTGGTAAAAATGAGTGATCCTATGACTGACCAGCGTCCTATCCAGGGAGTAATATATATGTCAGAGAAACCAGCAAACTGTCCCCAATGTGGACTGGCCCATTATCATTTATTAAGGTGAAGGTGGAAGGTGGTAAGCTAGTGGAATTGTTATCACATTAGGCAAAATGCTTAATGGTATTTCTTCCAGTTCTTTACATTCTGAGTTCAAATCCTGCCAAAGTTAGCTTCACTTTCATCCTTTTGAGGTCAGTGAAATATAATACTTGTGAAGTACTAGAGATGATGTAATGACTTGTCTCCTTCTCTTAAAATTGCTTGCCTTGTGCCAAAATTAGAAAGAATTATTGACCAAAGTGGCAAGCTGACAAAATCATTAGAGCATCGGAAAAAATGCATTGTGGTAATCGTACCAATTCTTTACATTCTGGTTTCAAATACTGCTGAGGTGAACTTTTCCTTTTGTCCTTTCAGGGTCAATAAAATAATGTACCAGTCATAAAATTGACTAAACCCCTCCCCCCTAAAATTGCTTGCCCTGTGCCACAATTTGAAACAGTTATTGAGGCAGTAAGATAGCAGTATCAGTAACATACCAGACAAAATGCTTAGTGGCGTTTCTTCCAGTTTTATGTTCTGCAGAGGATGACTTTGCCTTTCATTCTTTTGGGTTCAATAAAATAAAGCGGAGGCATGTGGTTTAGTGGTAGCGTATTTGTCTAATGATCATAAGGTCACGTGTTCAATTCCTGGTGGCATGTTGTGTCCTTGAGCAAGACACTTTATTTCATGTTGTTCCAGTTCACTCAGCTGACAAAAATGAGTAATACCTGTACTTCAAAGGGCCACCAAATCTCCCTGAGAACTACATTAAGGGTATGCATGTCTATGGAGTACTCAGCCACTTGCACATTAATTTCATGAGCAGGCTGTTTCTGTTGATTAGATCAACTGGAATTCTTGTCATCGTAACTGATGGAGTGCCAGTTAAAGTACCAGTCAAGTACTGGCAGGATCAACAAAATCGACTCCCCTCTTCTGAAAATTGCTAGCCATATGCCAAAATTAGAAAGAATTATTATTGTCATTACTAAGGCAGCACACTGGTAGAATCGTTAGCGTGTTGAATGAAATGCTAGGCAGTATTTCTTCTGGCTCTTTACATTCTGAGTTCAAATCTCGCCAGGGTCAACTTCACCTTTCATCCTTTTGTGATAAAATAAAACACCAATCAAGTAGTGGGGTTGATGTAACCATCTAACTCCCTTCCCCCTACAAAATTGCTGACCTTGCACCAAAAACTAAAACTATTATTATTATTATTATTATTATTGATATTATTATTATTATTATTGTTGTTATTATTATTATTATTATTATTATTATTATTATTATTATTATTATTCAGTAGTCTTATTTTTATCATATGCTTCCACTGCACTACCAAGTGCAGCCCTGCGTGCCTTGGGTATGTGCTGTGGTTTGTTGTGGTAGTCTTATTTTCACTGTATTAAAAGCGCTTTACATAGAATGTGCGCAGTGCCTAGTAGTGCTGTTTTCTGTATGTTATATATAATTGCAAGTCCTAGTGTTTTTGTTATGGTTTTGTCTGAATGTTTTTTTTTTATCATACCTAATGTACCTATTATTATAGGAATTGTTTCTATTTTAGGCTCCACATTTGGGTTATCTCTATTTCTGGATCTTTGCATTTTGAGATTTCTCTGTTTCTTTTAGAGATGCATCATCATCTGTTGGAATTGATACATCGATTAGAAGGCAATTTTTTCTTGGTGATCTCTGACAACTATATCTTGTCTATTAGCTTTGATTTCTCTATCTGTGTGTATTGACATATCCAAGAGTATGGTTACTTATTATTATTATTATTATTATTATTATTATTATTATTATTATTGAGTGTGAGAACAGTGCATGCCATCAAAGTGACACTGAGGTAGAAATATACAAAGCCCAATATACCCATCATTTCTACCCATCTGATAAGGATTCACCAGGAACATGCATTACAACTATATGTGCGCGGCATGGTGATCTTATATCGAGATAAAGAGTGCATGACCTTGCAGGTGGGGCTCAGTTACAATTTTCTTCAGGTTGAGTATCCCACCCCCCTCGAGGTCCCTGAAGAAGGGTCGTTTAACGATGATGAACGAAGCACCTATGTTTCCAGAGGTGAATTATTCAAACCCCAAAAGGATCCCTCTCAACACATGGCTACGATAATGTTGTCATTTTTTAAATTTATTATTATTACTATCATCATCATTATTATTATTGTTAGGGCAGCAAGTTGGCAGAAACATTAACATGCTGAGCAAAATGCTTAGTGGCATTTAGTCTGTCATTACATTCTGAGTTCAAATTCCACCCAGGTCGACTTTGCCTTTCATCCTATCAGGGTCAATAAAATAAGTACCAGTTGGGATTAATGTAATTGACCGATCCCCTCCCACAAAATTTGAAACCATTATTGTTATTATTAAGGCAGTGAATTGGCAGAATCGTTAGCATTCCAGACAAAATGCTTAGTGGTATTTCATCTGTCTTTATGTTCTGAATTCAGATTCTGCTGGGGTTGACTTTGTCTTTCATTCCTTTCAAGAGTCAATGAAATAAGTACCAGCTGAGCACTAGGGTTGAGGTAGTTGACTTAGCCCCCCCCCCACTCCAATCTATTGGCCTTGTGTCAGAATTTGAAACCATTGTTGTTGTTGTTGTTATAACAGTTGTCACACTGAGTCTTTATCATTTGTCCTCTAATGTCTCATGATAAACATGTGCTAACATTCCTGGCATTATCACCTATTATTAAAATATCCTCACCTCCCACACACTATTTTCCTGTCATCTTTCTTGTCTGTCTGTCTGTCATTCATTGTAGCCTTAACCTGTGGCTATAGTGGATGACAATCGCCCAAGGTACCACACAGTAGAATGAAATCAAGAACTATGTATTTTAGTCTATAAAATGGCTATGTTGTTAACAGGTTTGCTCAACAACATGGTTTTAGCTTCAGTCTTGTAGCCAGGTATTTTCTACCATAGCTTCAGATTGACAAATTTCTTTGGAGTGAAATTTGGTAAATGAAAAATGGGTGGAAGCCAGACAGAGGGATCTATTACTGTTCTCAAGTAGATGACTTACAAGTGGTATCAAAAAGTTCCAGGATTTGTTATGTTTAATAAAAAATAACTTATTTACCTAAATTTTAACATCATCTCCTTCGAAATAGTCACCTTGCCCTGCAATACACTGGTACCAGCTTTCCTACTACTTTTGAAATCTGGCCTGGATGTCATTTTCCATAAGCAAGTCGAGGACCTTCTGTAATTCACTCTGGATTTCAACAACGGTGTCAAAACGGTGACCTTTGAGCTGCATTTTCATTTTGAGGAAGAGATGGAAATCTGCAGGTGCTAAATCTGGCCAATATAGCAGGGGTGGAAGCAATACCATCTTGATTTTGGCAAGAAACTCACAAGTGTGAAGAGTTCAGTGACAGGGTGCATTGTCATCATGAAGAATCCACTTCTTTGTGCTCCACAGATCCAGTCGCTTTCACCAAATGTCCTCCCTCAAATGCTTCAAAACGTCACAGCAGAACTCTTGATTAATTGTCTGGTGCTGGAGCATGAATTCTCGATGCACAATACCACATTTTCGGGGGTGTCATTCATGGCAAGTCTTCCAGATTGTTTATCATCTTCCAGGGACGTTCTTCCACTTTAATAAGGGAGTGCACTCTGTTGCTAACATTCAGGCTAAGTCTATGGTCTGAGGGTTAATTCCTCTCTTCCATCTGTTATCCCATCAGTTTTGCTGACAATGCTATCAAAGCAAAAACATTCCAAGTAGGTGCTGGCGTAGCTGTATGGATAAGAAGTTTGCTTCTCAATGACATGGTTTCAGGTCCCATTCTACTGCATGATACTTTGGCCAAGTGTCTTCTACTACACTACTATAGCCTCAGGCCAACCAAAGCCTTGTGACTGGATTTAGTTAATAGAAACTGAAAGAAGCCCATCATATATATATATATATATTCTCCCCATGTTTCTTTCTGTGTTCCTTTCTGTGGAAGAGCATAGGCTTGAAACGTTAAAGACTTTTTCACTTCCCGAGCATTATACTAATACATCTGTTTGTTGCCTACACCACCTGTCTTCGTCTTTTGTTTTTTTTTGTGAATTCTCCCTATATATATATATATAGGCTTTGTGGTAAGAAGCTTGCTTCCCAACTACATGGATCCAGGTTCAGTCTCAGTGCATGGCACCTTGTGACTTCTACTGTAGCCTTGGCCAACCAAAGCCTTGCAAGTGGACTTGGTAGGTGGAAACTGAATGAAGTGCCGTGTGTGTGTGTGTGTGTGTGTGCATGCATGTATGTATGTATGTAAGAATGCGTGTGTGTGCATGAGAGAGAGACAGATAAAGAGAGAGTGTGTAAGTGTGTGTATGTTTGTGCCTCATCGTGAATAACTGTCACTGTCTTGGAAGCTGTGTCATTCATTTCCAGTTTTCTGTGCAAACATGACTGGCCATGGGGCAAGGTAATCTTACTTAGGAACAGGCGAGGCTCTGGCTGTAAAAATATCTGCTTCAATAAACATCACCCAACCATTGCAAACATGGAAATGTGGACATTAAAATGATGATGATGATGTTGATGATGGTGAGTGATAGTAGCTCCAATGTAACATAGGTCATTGTGTGTCTGCCAGGGGAATTTGAACTCAGTATAGTTGTTCAGAAATATAGAAGTGTTGAGAAAGCTAGTAATGTACTGTGCTGTTATGATGACATGCTTGAATCTGAGTTCACATGTTCAAAACATACCATCACCACCACTGTCGCTGCCACCACCATCATCACCTCCACTACCACCACCACAACTATTAAGTCAGTCAAAAATGTAGTTTCCTTCACTGGTGGGTCTGCTGCTACTGCTGTTTTACTTCTTCTTCTTCTTCTTCTTCTTCTTTGCCTTCTTCTTCATCTTCTTCTTCTTCCTCTTCTTCTTCTTCTTCTTCTTCTTCTTCTTCTTCTTCTTCTTCTTCTTCTTCTTCGCCTTCTTCTTCTTCTTTAATCCCTAACAGGTGTCCAGAGGGGGAGGCTGTCCTCTCAACCAATTTGTTGTGGGTGCCACTGGAAATCAGACTCTGCTGATGATGTCATTCCATGCTCTACAACCCATGGCACTGGCTTTTGCTCCAGTTTCCCGGATTTGATTATAACACATCTACGTCCCAAAACATCCCCTACTTTACAGGACTCTTTACAGCTATAGGGCAAACATCCATCCAGCTGTAAAATGACAGCTGCTCTTACAAAACTACAGTTATCTTCCTGAAAGCTATGGTGGTAGTGGTGGTAGCAGTGGTGGCAGCGGTGACAGTAGTAGTAGTAGTAGTAGTAGTAGTAGTAGTAGTAGTAGTAGTAGTAGTAGTAGTAGTAGCAACAGCGGTAGCAGCATTTAATTTGTCACCTTTAAATAACTTCTACTCAGCAAACTGTTATAAACACCTGTCTGCAGTGTTTGACATCCAGTGTTCTTCATGTCATTGTCGTTTAACCACAGGTCAGCTTTGGTTCTGAACACCTATGATCAAAAAACAATTCCCTTTATTTAGATATGGTATATGTAAGGCAGGGCTACACTGCAAAGCCTGTCCTTCTTTTCTTTAAGATGATTCTTTCATTTAATGAAAATTTAACTGCTGTTTTTAGCAGAATGAGTGACCTCATAGAGAATTCCTAGTTAACTCAACTGGTCTCTGTATGTATGTATGTATGTATCATCATCAGCTATTTAACATCCACTTTTCCATGTTCGCATGTGTCAGATGGAATTTGTTGAGGCAGATAGTCTACAGCCAGATGCTCTTCCTGTTACCAACCCTCGCCTGTTTCCAAATAATGTTTCTCTATGACCAGACATGATTATCACAGAAGACTGGAATGAAGGACACCACTTGTATGCCAGGGACACTCACTGTCATGCAGTCAAAGCAAGGAGACATACACAACTACACACACACACACACACACACACACATATATAGAAAGAGATATATATACAATGGGCTTCTTTCCATTTCCATCTACCAGAGCCTTATGCTTTATGTATAGAGCAGGAGACATTTACCCAAGGACACAGTGGGACTGAACCTGGAACCATGTGGTTGGGAAGCAATTTTCTTACTATACAACCACACCTGCGCCTATGTATATATAAAGCTTCCTAACCATGGCCATCCTGTCTTTTATCCAGACATTGTGTATCTAGAATCATAATATCTAATATATCCTTCCGTTTGTCATTATAGTTACTCCTGAGCCAGATGACCAAACACCAAAGACTTTCCAACCATGACAACCCATCTTATTTATAAGCATAACACATCCAAGACCACATTATTAAATGTCCTTCCTTTTGAGGATGGTCGAATGGGATTTGAAGGATATTTCACTGTTATTTCTTTTAGGCCTTGTAACCTCAAAGAGATCCCTTCATTAACATAAATGTTTCACCTCATTGTTCCTTTTTTGCTTAATATTTTTTTTATTTTCTTTTTCTTGTTTATTGTCATTTTTGCAGGAACCCACATGGTAGAACAGGTATCAAAGGTCGTGGACTACTAGGTCGTTGGGGACCTAATCATGCTGCTGACCCTATCATTACAAGGTTACTCTTTTTATTATTATTATTATTATTATTATTATTATTATTATTATTTCATCCTTTTGGGGGAGTCAATAAAATAAGTACCAGTTGAGTACTGGGGCCAATATAATTGATTATCCCTCTCCCCCAAAATTTCAGGCCCTGTACTTAAAGTAGAAAGGATTATTATTATTATTATTATTATTATTATTATTATTATTATCATCATCATTATCATGATTATTATTATTATTATTATTAGTGATGGTTACTCACACTGATTTTCATGTATGAGTGTTTGAAGGAGAGGATTTAAGAAGAAAAAGAGAGAAAATGTGAGACAAAGGAAAAACAACTTTAAAAATAAGATAATAAAAGAAGCTACATCTATTTGCGATGGTGGCTTGAATGTAGTTTGAGTCCAGGAATAGATTTTGCTCAATGGGGGCACTAATGATTTTGATTTTGCCTGGAACTGAGCAAATGTGTCTGTTGGTTGCAGGATATAATTCTTTTATTGTTCTGTTTCTTTAATTCAAGTTGTTTTGATGCATCATGACACATTTTACACCATGCAGATCAATCAAGGCAATAACTTTCCCAAGATATCAAATTAAGCTGTAGAGATTTGCAGAGATTTTAGTGATTGTTTCAACTTATCCTTATACCTCTGGACAGGTCTTCCTTTACCACAGTATCCCTCTACTTGTTGGCCATACAAAAGAAGTTTTTGAATGTGGTCATCTTTCATTCAAACATGTCTTATCCATCTGCCCTGAATTATTATTATTATTATTATTATTATTATTATTATTATTATTTTTTACTTTTAATCTGCATGTTTGTTACAATCACTTGCCAAGACACACCCAGCGTCCTAGGGCGAGTGAAGGATAAGAGATATTACAATATGACTGAAAGCTTGGGGAGGGGAAGCGGCAGGGGTAGTAGTAAAATGTCTTCATGCAATACAACACAGACATTTAAAATGATAGGGTTTTTTTAAGAATGTATGCAGTACTTGTCAGCACAATCTTTTGGATTTCTCTGAGACTTGGGTCTCCTGGGATCTTATCTACATGTTTCTGACATCCCTTTCTTATCATACCTAGAGCACCTACAATAACAGGAACAGTTTTCACTTTAAGATGCCTCATCTTTTGTATTTCAATTTCCAGGTCCTTATATTTACTTAATTTGTCAAATTCCTTTATAGATATATTTTTTATCAGAGGAAACACTTACATCTATTAGTCTACAAGTATTTTCCTCCCTGTTTTTAATAATTATGTCTGGCCAATTAGCCTGGGTAGTTCTGTCGGTGTTGACTGGAAAATCCCAGAGGATAGTGACATTTTTACCTTCAACGACCAGCTCAGGATCATGTTCTTACCAGTAAGCAGGAGGGCTGATTTTGTAGTGTTTACTTATTTTCTAATGTAAATACTGTCCCACCCTATTGTGACAATTTTTGTATTCATTTGGTGTCAGCACTGGATGTCCCGAGATGAGATGGTCTATTGTTTCATCAAACGTATCTCAGAATCTGCATTTAGGGTCAGAACCGTTTTGAAGAAATGGTAGTTTTTGGTAAGCAAGCTTTGATCTTGTGCTGCCAATATGAAACCTTCAATCTTTGCTTTCAGTCGCGAACTTCTCAGCCACTGGTGGGTTGTTGCTTGGTCTGCGCCAGCATTTCGACTTCGAAATATATGTTGTCCATGCAGAGGCTTCTGTCTCCACCATTCATTTTGCAGTCAGCTTGATCCGTTTTGCTTGTTTTGTGGCAGTGGCTTCAGGTTCTTCGTCTAGTTCAGGGTTGTTGTTGTTACCTCCGCCTTAGTGAAGGCTGAGGTATTGTTTTCAGTTATGTTTGTTTGTCCATGGACAAGATATCTCAAGAACCGCTAGATGGATTCGGATGAAACTTTTAGGGATGGTTGGCCTCGTGACTGACACAAACTGATTAGATTTTGGGATTCTGGATTATTTTTCCTGTTTTTTTTACTTAATTTTTGAGAGCGGTCGGGTTCATTTTTAGTATCCTCGTTTGTGAGAGCAGTCAAGCTTATTTCAGATATTCTCATTTTAAAAATCATCTCCGGATAATCATTGAGAGGACGTTGGTGTTGCCTTGGTGGAGGTTTGGGCTCTCTGAGTGCTCCTGTTATTATTATGAAGTGAGAGAGTAATTCATGCCATCAAGTGGTACAGGGGTACAAATATACAAAGCGCAATATACCCATTGTGACTACTTGTCTGATAAGAGTACACCAGGCACATGCATCACAACCATATGTGTGCAACACAGTGATCTCATATCAAGGTAAACAGAGCATGTTGGCTATTTGTTCCAACTTCCTCTCCATGACAAAAATCACAAGCTACAGCACAAAAACACAAATTTCTCAACTTGTGAAGTAAACAGAGCAATGTCACTCAGCACACTGCCTCGTGAAGGTCACTGTTAGCTCTCACTGCACATGCAACCACATGCTGCCATCTGTTGGCATGCTACAGAACTAGTCCAGGAATGCTTTGATACTACCTCAAACAAGATAAAACATGATCAATTCCAAACAATGTAAATTAGGCATTGCATTTGATATAGTAATCTGAATGATAAAGGGTTAAGGGTCATATATATAATTGAATCTAGCTCAAGGTAGTTTGTTACCATCAATTCATCAAAAATTTTATGGTTTACAGCAGTGGTTCTCAACCATTTCTTATCTATGGACCGCTTTAATTACTATTTTATGCTGGTGGACACCCTATAGCTATTTGACATTTAAAAAACTAGTCTTATAGATAGTTCTTTCAAAATTCCTATTTAGTTTTTCACACGTTCACCTGCATACATTAGCAAGAAAATGTAAAACTATGTTAAGTGTTAGAGAAAGAAACCTCGCTGTTTCTTGTAATAAATACATCTAAAGAAAAAATTTTTCATGGATCCTTAAAATAATACTGTTGATCCCAAAATTACTATTTTGCTTGCATGGACCCCAGTTGAGAACCATTGACTTACAGGATTTAATGGGTTAAATATTAGTTGGTATGTACTTTATGGCGGATTTGTCACACACACACACACACACACACACTTTTTAAAGGATATAGCTCATCTTTAGGGTGTATAATTACAATTTGTATATTCTACTCTTTATCTTTACTCTGAATGTATATGTGTGTGTATAAGTGTGACACACACATGCACACACACGCACGCACGCACACACACACACACACACACACACACACACACACGTATCTGACTAGGTTGTCAGATGTTGTTACACATCACTGGTCACGATGCACTTTTTGCATTGTTTTAGCCTTCAAATGATGCCACCTCACTGGCTAGGCGAGCAGGCCAATATTTTTTCCTCCTGATCAAAAAGGGGGCTGGAGCAACATGAAATGAAGTGTCTTGCTCAAGAACACAACACAACTCCTGGTAAGGGAATCAAACCCATGGTCTAGTGATCATGAGTGCAACAGCCTAACCACTAGGCCATGCACCTTCATTAGTGTATTTATGTGAATATGTCTGTCTGAGTGTATAAAAACATCTGCATGAGTTTACATTAATATATTTGTATTTATATGTATACACATCTGTTGTACAACTATTCAAATTTGATCTCTTCTTTTTCTCCCAGGTGGAAGGTGGTCGATGGAGACAAGGTCAGAGGTCATGATGGTAAACCTGTACTACAGTTTATTGCCATTCAAAGACGAGACACTGGTGACTGGGCCATTCCTGGGGTAAACACTTTTATATTTTTTAATCCTCTGGCATTCAAATTACTCTGCCAAATGTAAAGCTTATTCATTCATATTACTTTGAATTTATCATGTATTATCTCATAGCTTTGAGATTTTGATGGTGTGATTGTCTGTTTTTAGGATGAAACTGTAGGGTAGGTCTGAGGGGTTAGACCCAGCCAGTTTGAACTTAAAACAGGAGGCATATCTCGGCCAGATATTGCCAGTTTAAATGCTAAAAGACTAATGATAACTATGTACTACCGAACTACCCTCTATGACTCCAACATTTAGCCATATTCACTGCACTCCGCTCATCCATGATCTACTGGAACATGTACCATCTCGTTACAATCGACTCAGCTATACTCTGCTGGAGTACACATAGTCACAATGCATCATCCAACCATTTTCTACCCATGCTATTCGTTCTACACTCTTCATTCCTCTCATTACACTCCACTCAAATGGAAAAATGTGTCCATGTGTGTACATCTGTTTGTGCATGTAAATATATATGCATTAGGCACAGGCGAGGCCATAGGCGCAAGTGTGGCTGTGGTAAGAAACAGGTGAGGGTTAGAAATAGAAAGAGCATCTGGCTGTAGAAAATTTAGTTCAGAAATTCTTTCTCCCCCCCCTCTCTCTTTCTCTGGCCAGGTATGCACCTCCTCTATAGTAAGACACTTGTTTCTTCCTCTCTGTTTCACTTTACTCTTTCATCATCTGACACAAGATCCCCTTCTCTAATACCCCTTCTCAATATTCCATGTCTTGCAAGTTAGTTGGTGACCCTGCTGGTGTTGGTGCCACATAAAAAGCATCCACTCCACACTGTGAAGTGGTTGGCATTTGGAAGAGCATTCAGCTATAAAAACCATGTCGAAACTGACCTCACCAGTGTTGGTGCCACATAAAAAGCACTCAGTCCATTCTGTGAAGTAGTTGGTGTTAGGAAGGGCATCCAGCTGTAAAGACCCTGCCAAAACAGACACAGTAGCCTGGGGTGATCTTCCACCTGACTGGCCGCTGTCAAACTGTCCAACCCATGCCTGCATGAAAGGTGGACATTAAACAATGATGATGATAATGATTATATATATATATTTATATGTGTGTGTGTGTATATATATATATATATATATATATATATATATATATATATATATATATATATATATATATATATGTGTGTGTGTGTGTGTGTGTGTGTGTATGTATATATGTGTGTTATTTCTTTACTACCCACAAGGGGCTACACACAGAGGGGACAAACAAGGACAGACAAACGGATTAAGCCGATTATATCAACCCCAGTGCATAACTGGTACTTATTTAATCGACCTTGATAGGATGAAAGGCAAAGTCGACCTTGGCGGAATTTGAACTCAGAACGTATCAGCAGACGAAATACCGCTAAGCATTTCGCCCGGTGTGCTAACGTTTCTGCCAGCTCACCGCCTTTATGTATATATGTGTGTGTGTGTGTGTGTGTATGTATATATGTGTGTGTGTGTATAGGCATTCTGTTTATGCTTGTAACCCTTTCTGTCCTATCAAGCATTCCTTACAGCTCATTGCCAGTTATTAACCCTTTAGCATTCTGATTACTTTGTTGAATGTAATACTTATTTATCCACGTAGTTCTCAATTAATTATGTATTCTCTTACTGTTTTGAGATTTCAATGATGTGATTGCATATTTTTAGAATGACATTGTATGGTAGGGGTGAGAAGCCAGATCTGGCTGGTTTTAACATAAAAACGAGTAGGATATTTTGTCCAGATATGACCATTATAAATACTAAAGGGTTAATAATAAAAAAATATATGTACTTATATTTTGAGTTCCGTTTTCCTGTTTGCCAATCTCCAACTGTGTAGGGAACCTGTGAAAGAGGTAGACCCAGGAAGGCATGGGACAAGATGGTGAAGCATGATCTTTGAATGTTGGGCCTCTCAGAGGTGATAAGTGAGCGAGGGCTCTGGCGATATGCTGTGCATGAGAAGACCCGTCAGGCCAAGTGAAATCACAGTTGTGACCTTGTCAGTGTCATGTAAATGACACTCATGAATTGTAGTCATGGTCATTGATGGTACCATGTAAATGGTACCTGTGAATTGTTGTGGTCAATACTGCTGCCATGTAAATTGGCACCCAGGAATCATGGTCGTTGGTGGTACCATGTAAATAACACCCACCCGTGACACCCATGTATGAGTTGGTGTATGTGCATATGTATATGTATATGTTTCTTTTTCTCAGGGTATGGTTGATGCTGGAGAATTGGTAACTACCACACTACAACGAGAATTTAGTGAAGAAGCTTTGAATGCCTTAAATTTAACACCTGAGAAGCGAGACAAACTACGGAAATGCTTAAAAGTCTTTTTTAGAAATGGCAAAGAGGTGAGTTTGGTGGGGACATTTGCGTGCTTTAACTAAATTCTTGGTGTACATACATATACACATACTCATGGAAACATGCAAATACATACACACTAACCAATTATAGAGGATCTATGTAACCATTCAACCTAAAAATACCAGCCAAAATATAGCATTTTAAGCATGGATGTGTTGGATAATACAGGTATATCAAATACCATACAGCATAAGTTCTTGATTTATTCAAATTATCTTCGCTTAATAAGACCAGCTCCACATGGAAAATGGACTATGTCTCGAGAATGGCAAATTCTCCAAAGTTGACATGTTATTAGAGTATAGGACTGGCTTATTGTCTGGAGAATAGAAACTAGTCATGGACACATGTTTCTACCTTGAGAGGCATCATCAGCACAACACTTATCCAATCTTGACTCTGGTAGCCAAGGGACTTATACAAAAAAGAGTGAACAAATTTGTAGCCTAGGTAATATTCTTATTCATTTTCTTTTATTCGTTTACTTGTTTCAGTCATTTGACTGCAGCCATGCTGGAGCACTGCTTTGAAAGATTCTAGTTGAACGAATCAACCCCAGAATTTCTTTTTTACGCCTAATACTTATTCTATCAGTCTCTTTTGCCAAATCATTAAATTCTGAGGATATAAACACACCAACACTGGTTGTCAGTCAGTCGTGGGGGACAAACATAAACATAAAGACACGCTCACACGCACATACAGTGTGCTTCTTTCAAATCTACTCTCAGTTTTTGGTCGGCCCAAGGTGCCACACAGTAGGACTGAACCCAGAACCATGTGGTTGGGAAGCAAGCTTCTCACCACACAGCCACAAAAATGAGCTAACCAAAATAACTCAGAGTGACCGGAAGCATGTGTTTGAACAGCAGTCTTGAGTTATCTGTAAAAGATGGTAAAAGATGGTATGGCCAAACCAGATTATAAGTCAGCTTGATCAGTAAAGACTTTGGTCAAAAGAAGAACAACCACAACAGTGAGACATACCTGCATGCACGCATACACACAACTGCACACGCATACAGACACACACATGTGTCGGATTACTCAAATGTAATCCTTATTCTTTCACATTATCTCGTAATTTTGAGATTTAAATGATATTAAAGCACCCACTACACTCTCGGAGCAGTTGGCGTTAGGAAGGGCATCCATCTGTAGAAACTCTGCCAGATCAGATTGGAGCCTGGTGCAGCCTTCTGGTTCATCAGTCCTCAGTGAAATCGTCCAACCCATGCTAGCATGGAAAGCGGACGTTAAACGATGATGATGATAATGATGATGATGATGATGACGATGATTGTTTATTTGTAAAATGACATTATAAGGTAGGTGTGAGAGGTCAGATCTGGTCAGTTTGAACATAAAACAGGTAGAATATTTGAGCCTGGTGTGGTCAGTTTAAATGCTAAAAGATTAAACTAGTCATGTGAATGTGTCAATCCATGTGATTGTTGTTGTCTCTACTCCTCCTACATGGGTCAGATTAGTTTGGCCGATGTCCAGTCCGAACAATTGTTAGAAGAAATCAATATCAGCAGGGAAAAAAAAACACAGATGAGTGAAAGTTTGGAGGAATACTTGTAACTGAGTTCCTTTGTGCAGGAATAAGTGAACAGTGGTAAAATTATGCATGGTTTTATATTGCTGTCATGTGGTGGGTGTGAGGATACATTACCGGACTGCAGGACTACTGACCACAGGGTCTGAAGTACAGGTGTTCTGATAGAAAGAGACACCCATTCAGCTGCAAAATCAACTAACAACTACATCAAATAAATAACTTTCAAGGAAAAATCAACAAACAAGGGAACCTCTTTGATTACACATCCTGCTAAAATAGCTGCATGTCCCTCAAATTACCCCTACTTTCTAAAAAGATAAAGGATACATTGCATAATGTAGTCCTATATACACTGAGGTTGACCCGTGGGTAAACAACTGCAAAGCATGTATTCACTTTGCTCTATTATCAGTTCTATTCTCTTGTTGCTATGCTCATCTATTTGTGTTTACTCATTGTCCTGTACCCCAATTCATCTTTTGCCATGGTCACTTGTTACCATGTTCACCTGTTGCTATGTTCACCTGTTGCAATGTTTATTTGTTGCCATGTTCATTTGTTGCTATGTTTATTTGTTGCCATGTTCAACTGTTATCATGTTCTGTTGCCATGTTCAACTGTTGTCATCTTCTCCTGTTGTTTTTGTTCATCTATACTTAGGTATATAAAGGTTATGTGGATGATATCAGGAACACAGACAATTCTTGGATTGAAACAGTTGCTATGAATTTCCACGATGACAATGGAACTAGTGTGGCTAATTTAACACTAACTGCTGGTGAGTATTTTAACAGAGATTCATCATCTCCATCATTATTATCAGCATTACAGTCATTGCAACTATTATCACCATCGTCTTTATCATCAACTTGATCCTTATATACCTCAACATCATCATCACTACAACCATTATCACCATCACCACTAACATACTCAGTGCCATCACCATTACCTTTGAGCCAGTGATGGAGCTTCCATATAGCCTCTTGATCTGCTAGAAATAGCAGCTTAATCTCTCTCTCTCTCTCAGATCACATACCTACTCTGATTTGACCTCTTACCACTTAGATCTATTGGTGTAGATCACAGACTGTCTCTAATCATCTGTAATCTATATTGATGCAGATCATCTGTAATCTTTTAGATTTTTGATCATAGACATTGTAGCTGTGATTATCTTATATTTTTTAAACATAATTTATCTAAGATTACATTATCTAGTCTGTTCTTTCTGAAGTCTGTTGGGTACTTTTTCTAGTTGGTCAAGCAATCATGCAGAAGTTCTCCTCATGGGTGTGTGGTGGTGGTGTTGGTGGGTGAGAATGATACTGCTTAACAAAAGAGAATTTGAGTAGTATGAGCCAGATATCTCTCAAACCTCTCCCTAAGTAGAAACATCCAGACATTTCTCAAACCTTACTTTGCTATCTTAAGAAAACACAGATGCATTAATTAATGTAACCCAAAATACCTTATGTTTGGAGCGAAAAAGAAAGATGATCATAACAGGAATGCTTCAGATCACACATGTACTGGCACTAAATAACAAGAATAACCACAATTAGTGTATTGAAGGCTGATCTCAAGACACTGAGCATTATGGAGGGGAGATGACCAAGGACCAGTACTCGAGAAGACCCATATACTACAGAAGAATTGATACTGGCACTGGTGCTACATAAAAAGCACATGTGTTGGTGCCACCTTAAAAGCACCCAGCACACTCTATGGAGTGGTCATTGTTAAAAAGGGCATCCAGCCATAGAAACCCTGCCAGAACAAACAGTGGAACCTGATGTGGCCTCTGGCCTCATTAGTTTCGGTCAAACCGTCCAACCCATACCAGCATGGAAAACTGACATTAAATGATGATGGTGGTAGTGGTGGTGGTGGTGGTGGTGATGATGATGATGATGGTGGTGGTGGTGATGGTGATGATGATGATGACGATGAATTACTTTCATTTTATTAATTAATGTTTCTTATTGTTTCAGGGGATGATGCTGTCAGTGTGAAATGGCTTGATATAGCACAAAACCTCAAACTTTACGCTAACCACAGGGAGTTTATGAAAAAAGTAGCAAATGACTTGAATGGCAGCTGGTGATGAAAACACACATCTTCTTATATATATATATATATATATATATATATATATATATATATATATATGCACGCATATTTCAATCAGAAAAACTCAAAGTAGAGACAGATTTGAACCATCAATTTTGAATGAATAAATTTTTACTCTCATTTGTAATGCTCAAACATGTACATCCAGACACACACACACACACACACACACACACACACACACACACACACACACACACACACACACACACATGCACACACATATACACACAAATGATATGCAACATATATGAGACAAATAAACATCGCATGAGAGCTTAAAACAACATGAGCATCAACAATAATACAAATAAGAAATCTACATTGGAATCAAAGAAAATTATTTTTAAAACTTTTTTCTCTCTCCTTTATTTCTTTATTTGCTGCTGGTTGAAAACAAAAATGAAAAATTTTAGAACTAAAACAAAACAAAACAAAAATAACTAAAATTAATATTTTGGAGTGGAATAGGGTTGGGGACATGTTTAAGAATTTTTTTTTTTTGTACATAAGAACATGTTTGTATATATGTATGTGTGTGTGTATTTATATATATGTATGTATATATATGTGTGTGTGTGTGTGTGTGTGTGCATGCTTCAGAATGGCCCCCACATGTGTGTATGTATGTGTGTGTGTATATATATTATATACATGTATGTATACTTATGTATGTATGTACATGTATGTATATTTATTATTCTTGAACAAGAATAGCGTTGAAAGTGACTTTGAATTCACTGTCATCACAATTCCTGTTAACAAATAATAACTATGTACTCTACAAAAAGTACTGAGTAATCCTTCAGTTTAATATAAAATTGTTTTTATTATAACTTAACATAAAAACGGCATTAGTATGTATATATATTTATGTATGAGTGTGTGTGTGTGTGCATATATAGGGTCCGGCAAAATGATCTGACACATTTTTGGATTAAAAAAAAAAAAAAAAGTAACGAAACAAAAAAAATAATTTATTTTTGAAAGTACATATAATGCCATTTTGTTTCATTTGGTTTTAAAAATTAAATCAGTCAAATGGGAGCCGTCATTGTCCACACACTGTCGAAGGCGTTCATGAAAGTTGTCCATAACTCGGCGGATCATTTCATGAGGAATGGCAGCAATTTCTTGACGAATGGCATCTTTAAGTTGTTCAATAGATCGAGGGCGATTAATGTATACCTTTGACTTGAGGTATCCCCAGAGGTAAAAATCGCAAGGATTTAAATCAGGTGATCGGGCGGGCCAACTGATGTCACCACGCAATGAGATTAAATGACCAGGAAACATCTCCCTCAAAATTCCCATCGCACGTCGAGAAGTGTGGGCTGTTGCCCCATCCTGTTGAAACCAAACATTTTCCGTATCGTGGAGCATATTCAATTTGGGTCTGAGAAAATTCTCTAGCATCTCACAATATCGATCAGAGTTCACAGTCACTGTAACGTTGTCTTCTTCAAAGAAGTATGGACCCCATATACCGAATTCTGATACCGCACACCACACAGTCACCCGAGGAGAATGCAAAGGGCGTTCATGCAACTCACGAGGGTTGTTTTAGGCCCAGTATCTGAAGTTTTGCTTATTCACTGTGGCACACAGATGAAAATGCGCCTCGTCACTGAACAACACAACAGATGCATTGGGGATATTTTGTTGCATTTCCAAACACAATGCTCTGCGAAAACAAAATGGCATTATATGTACCTTTCGAAAATGAAAAAAAACTCTTTTGTAACTTTAATTTATTTGCCTTTTATTAAACCTACAAATGTGTCAGATCATTTTGCCGGACCCTATATATATATATATATATATATATATATATATCACTCTGTAAAGTAGTTGATGTTTGGAAGGGCATCCAGCCATAAAAACCCTGCCAAAACAAGCAGTGAAGTCTGGTGCAGTCTTCTGCCTAATCAGCCCCTACCAAACCGTCCAACCCATGCCAGTTTGGAAAACGGACGTTAAATGAAAGTACCAGTTCAGTACTGAGTTGGTGTAATCGACTTAACTACTCCTGGGTACAAGTATAAAAAACTGTACCCACCCCTCTGCCAAGTCATGTGAAGCCATTGTGGCAGAGTGGGCTAATCGAAACCAGTTTGACCTCAAGCTCAAATTCATGGCCTCCACATCAGACCATGGTTGGTGGAGAAAACATGCTGAGGCCTTTGTCTTGCAGTGGACTGAACATGAGCAATCCATATATATATATATATATATATATATATATATATATAAGGGACATGCCGTCTAGGTAGGCAAGGTAAGCAGTGCCTACCCTGAATGAAACAGATCGATAGCAACATTTTCCTTTTATGGCAAAATATGCTCCTAATTCAATAAAATTATGAAGGTTACTCTGATTACTATGCATAAAATGCAAAATATTTCATTTTTTTTTTTGTAGATTAGGTAGGCATAATTCGTCCCTGCTTTTCAGTCTCAATATTCAAGCTACACATACTAAAGCTGTAGTACACTCACTCATACAACACCGTTTTCTTTACGTGCTATAAAGGCAGAAGTAAATCTGCCTTCAACTCAGTTGCATGCCTGTGTTTCGCCTATTTTTGTGTGTTTTTACTACACGAAAATCACCAACCGCCTACCCTGAGTAGTTACCAACGGCGTGTGCCTGATATATATATATATATATATATATATATACATATATATATATATATATATATATATATATATATATATATATATATATATATACATATAGGCACAAGAGTGGCTGTGTGGTTAGTAGCTTGCTTACTAACCACATGGTTCCGCGTTCAGTCCCACTGTGTGGCACCTAGGGCAAGTGTTTTCTACTATAGCCTTGGGACGACCAAAGCCTTGTGAGTGGATTTAGTAGACGGAAACTGAAATAAGCTTGTCGTATATATATATATATATATGTGTGTGTGTCTGTGTTTGTCTCCTCCTCCCCCCAACATTGCTTGACAACCAACATTGGCTTGTTTACGTCCCCGTAACTTAGCGGTTCAGCAAAAGCGACCAATAGAATAAGTACTAGGCTTACAAAGAATAAGTCCTGGGGTTGATTTGTTCAATTAAAGGCAGTGCTCCAGCATGGCCGCAGTCAAATGGCCGAAACAAATAAAAGAATAAAGAATAAAAAATACACACACACACACACACACATATATACATATATATATATATATATATATATATATATATATATATATGTATATATATATATATGTATATATATATAAGCAATGTTAAATCTCTGAACATTTAAGTGGCAAATATACTTCACTTTATATATATATATATATATATATATATACAATATATATCTCTGTGTGTGTATGTATATATGTATGTGTGTATGTATAAAATATTCCCAGATATTGACATGAAACCATACTTTAGCAGTAATTACAAATACCAAATATATTTGTGTATAATATTTGGTATCAGAAGTAATTTCCAAATATTGTGGTTTCACATTAGTAGCCAGAAATTTGGACACATTGATCCTCAAGGGACTTTCATCTAGTCATGGAATTAAATGAGGTTGTGGTGATGCCTCCTATGAACATCATCTCATCTCATGGTTACAATCCTGTCACTCTCTTCTTACTTCCCTCTACCTCCACAATATAAGCACCCTTCAACCCAACCCTACCAATCCTTGCAGACGTTGCCCTTCCCCTATTCCATGAACCCCTCCTTCTCTCCTTCCTCCTCCCCTCTCCCATATACTCTTACAAATTGGACACCACATCTGCATTATTTATCTTTTTGCAGTTACTGCTGATTTCATTTCTCTCTTTTCATAAATCCTTTTTAGACATGCAGCTCCCTTTACAAGAACTAGCTCTTCCCTGACCCCTTCTAACTCCATCTGCTGGCATAAAGCCCCTCCTTGGGTCTTGTAGGCTTGCAAACTACATGGTGACTCCCAGTAGTGTTAGTAGCATGAGAAAAGCACTCAGTGTACACTGTAAAGTGATTGAGGTAGGGACCATGCCAGAGTAGACACTGGCACGTGATACAGTCCTTCAGCTCATCAGATCCTGTCAAATCATCCAACACGTGCCAGCATAGAACATGGATATTAAACGATGATGATTATGATATCTATATCTATCTATCTCTCTCTCTCTCTCTCTCTCTCTCTCTCTATATATATATATATATATATATATATATATATATATATAGTTAAAAAAAACAATAACAAAGAAACAAAAAAACAACAAAGTGAGGACGTGATATGGATAGTATTATTGGACGCTCAGGAGCCTTTGACTTTTCTGACCAAAAGGGATTTTCACCCTAATATTTATATGATTATCTATAGCTTTGTGTGTGTGCTTCAAGACATGCTATTCCAAAAAAGAATATATATATGTGTGTGTGTGTGTGTGTGTATATATATATAATGTAAATATATGTATGTGTGTATGTATATATGTATGTTTGTGTGTGTATATATGTATGTGTGTGTATATATATGTATGCATGTGTGTGTGTGTATGTATGTATATATAGATATGCACACACACACATACACATACACATATTATTTGGGTTTATACACAGTTATGCATTAATTGACAGATTACTCAATACATTTAAGCAGAGTATCAGTCGCATCCTATTTTTATAAGGAAAAGGTTTAACAGAGACTTTGAAGTTTTGACTCAGGTGCCTTTAACAGACAGAGGCAACTGAGCCAAAACTTTGAAGTCACTGCTGACCTTTTCTTTGTAACAATAATACATACATATATGTGTATATATGCATGTGCATGTGTATATATATGTATGTGTGTGTATGTCTGTATTTATGTATATATATATATGTGTGTGTGTGTGTGTGTGTATATTTTTTCCTGAGATGTATTTGTTTTGTAAGTGATTTGATCTGAGTGTGTGTCTTGAGGTTAAAACAGCAACACTGTGGACAAATCCTTGTAAACATTACACACACACACACACACACACTCACACCATTTTATATGAATGCAGACATGAGTCAGTGGTTGAAAATTTCCCTTCACAGTTATGGGATTCTAAGTTTTGATCCAACTGTGTCCCGTTCTGGACATGTGCCTTTTATCATAACCTGAGGCTGTCCTAAACTTTGTGGATAGATGGAAACTCAATGCATGGTTTGTGTCTATAATTCAAAATTCCCGTTTTATCATATTGTGTTACCATAGTTTATTTCTGCCTGCGAACACATTAAGAATACACATGTCTGCAGAATCCACAGCCGCTTAAATGTGAAGTTAACAAGTTGCTAGTTTAGTCAATCAAATAACTAGAAAACTCACTGTCAAAACTAACAGATCCATATTCATGCTATTATAATGAATCATTTAATTATAATTTGGCTATAGTAAAAATAATCTTTACTACTTCAGGCACAAGGCCTGAAATTTTATGGGAGAAGGCTAGTCAATTACATTGAACCCCAGTGCTCAACTGGTACTTATTTTATTAACACCGAAAGGATGAAAGGCAAAATCGACCTTGGCAGAATTTGAACTCAGAATGTAAAGATGGAAGAAACGCTGCTAACCTTGTTTGGCATATTATAATTCTGCCAGCTCAAATTGATGATGATAATAATAATGATGATGATGATGATGATATCTACTATAGGTGCAAGGCTTGGAATTTTGGGAGAAAGGGCTAGTCAATTACATGAACCTCAGTATCCAACTAAGTACCAGTTGAGCATTGGGGTCAATATAATTGACTGGCCCCTTTCCCACAAAATTTCAGGCCTTGTACCTATAACAAGAAGGATTACTCTTATTATTATTAAGGCAGCAAGCTGGTGGAATCATTAGTGTGTTGGTTAAAATGTTTAGTAACTTTTCTTCCAGCTTTACCCTTTGAGTTCAAATGCCACAGAGATGGACTTTGCTTTTCATCCTTTCAGGGTTGATAAAATAAAATACCAATAATAAAATAATATATATGAACATATATAATAATGATAAAATAATAAATACCAAGCAAAGCATGGAACGGTTTGTCATTTTTTGGGGTCGTTGTAATAGACTTGCTCCCTCCCCTCAAAACTGCTGAACTGTGCCTTTAGTAGAAAGCCTTATTATGACTATTATTTCAAAATGATAAAAAAAATTACAAGCTAGTATTATAGTAGATGTGTGTGTGTTTAAGGGTTTCAGTGATGCTGCTATGATAGAAATGATGTGTGGTTGTTTGTACTGTTATGTTATTTGGGCAGGTATAATGAAATTTTCTTATTAATGAAAATGTTTAAACCAAAAATGAAAACAAGTGGCAGTTTGCTGTTGTCGTAATTGTTGTTGTTGTTATTTTATGTCCTGTTTGCTGAGTTTGTCTTACTCAACCGCTGAAAGGTTGAAAATCAAAAAGTGATGGATGGATTGGCAGAATCGCTAGAGCACCAAACCTTCACGTTCTGGGTTCAAAATCCACTGAGGTTAATTTTGCCTTTCATCACTCCAAGTTTGATAAACTAAAGAACCAGTCAAGCACCAGGGTTGATTTCATTAACTAGCTTCCTCTCTTCAAAATTTCAGGTTTTCTATCTAAATTGGTTTCAAATTTTGGCACAAGACCAGCAATTTTGTGTGTGGTGGTGTTTAAGTCAATTACATTGACTCCAATTTTCAACTGGTACTTATTTTATTGAACCCCGAAAGGATGAAAGCAAAGTCGACCTGAAGGCATTTGAATTCAGAAAGCAAAGACAGACAAAATGCTGCTAAGCATTTTGTTTGGCATGGTAATAATTCTGCTAGCTTGCTGCTATATTTTTCTATCTAAATTAGAAACAATTATTATTATTGTGTGAGTGAGCAGCGGATGCTATCTAAGTGATGCTGGGGTACAAATATATGAAGCCCAATATACCCATATGACCTTGCAGGTAAGGCACTGTTAGAATTTTCTTCAGATAAAGTAGCTCATTCCATTCAAAAGGTCCCTGGATAAGGGTTGTTTGACGATGACGAGCAAAACACCCATGTTTCCAGAGATGAAGTATTCAAACCCCACAGAATTCCTCTCAACACATGGCTATGATGCTCCCCCCCCCATTACTTCTGCTCATGATCAGGAGCCACTAAGGGACATGCTCAACTGGTTAATATCAAACAACTGACAAGCAAATCTGTGGAATTGAGCAGAATATTTGCTGTAACCCATCCTTTATACCAAGACAAAATATGTACATGTTAACACTTCCAATCAGAAGCCATGAAAGCCACTGTCTTCTACTGCATTGTAATGGTTGTTATTATTATTAAGGTGGTTAGCTGACAGAATCATTAGCATGCTGGGCAAAATGCTTAATGGCATTTTGTCCAGCTTTACATTTTTACATATATTCTGCCGAGGTTGACTTTACCTTTCATCATTTTGGAGTCGATAAAATAAGTACCAGTTGAGCACTGGGATTGATGTAATCAACTTATCCCCTCCCCAAACTTGCAGGCCTTGTGCCAAAAATTGAAACCATCAGTATTATTATTATTATTATTATTATTATCATCATTCATGACCCTTTTACTCTGACATGTTATACCAACACTATACCAAAAGAGCAAGTCATATCCAATGGCCGAAGGTCCTTTGGTTCATTCCTTCTCCTTCACCTTTCTAACACCTTCCTTAGAATCCTTGCTGTTCCTAACAAGGTTGTTTTCTGCAACAGTCTTGTCCTGATGGTATTTCCTAGCATCTCTAGCCATATATCCAATCTTTTACTAACTGCTCCCAGTGTGCCAACCACAATTGATGCCACTTTTAAGTGCCTGATTCTCCCTAGTTTCCTAATTTCCTTCCTGATATTTCTCAATTTTCTCACTTTCCTTCTCATTCACCCTGTGTCCCATGGTGAAGCAGTATCCACAATAATTGCTTTGTTGTTCTTCATCTTTTCAGCGACAACAATGTCAGGTTTTCTACCCACAATAAGACGGTCACACTGGATGGTCATATCTCACAAGATCTTATATTGTTCATTTTCAGCAACCCTTTCCAGTTGGTGCTCATACCATTTCTCACTTCTGCTCGTGTCATACTTATGACAAAGCTTCCAGTGAACCAATCTGGTAATGTTGTCGTGCCTTCTCTTGTACTCTTTCTGTGCAAGCATCTTACATTCCCTGATAATGTGGTTTGTTGTTTCACCTTTTTCACCACACAACTTACAAAGTGGGAAAATCACTGACTTGTCAATATTGAACTTGACATAGTTCATCCTCAGTGCCTGTTCTTGGACTGCATAGACAAGGGCTTCAGTTTTGACTTTCAAGTTGCTTTTCCTAGTCCATTCCCAGATCCTATCTACGTCAACTGTTTCAGGCAAAATTTGACCATACATTTTTTCCCTCTCTGTCTATTCAAGGTATGATTCCTTTTGTTTTGTTTAAATTCTCCCTTTTCCTTTGTTTCATTACTGCTTAGGACTTTTATCTTTCTTACTCCTGCCATCAATCTCTCTTTTGAATTCTTTAAATATCCTGCCAAATTATTTTCCTCAGACTATCACAGCTAATGAAACCTCTTCCTCCTTTCTGTTACAATAAAGACACTCTGTCAATGTTACTTTGGAGGTGTAGGGCCCCTTATAATTTCATCATTTTCCTGATCTTCTATCAAGCTCCTTAAGTTCATCACTTCTCCACTCTATCACACCAGCACTCTACCTTAGAGCTTCAATGGCCCATGTGTTGACAGCCAGTATCTTATTCCTACCACTTAACTTTGTCTTTAACACCAATTTCAGTTCCTATTTATATTCCTTTGATAACAGCTCTTTCACTTTCTTCTCTTTCATTCAGTCTGTTTCTAGGATGCCTAATTACTTATACCTGTCGTCATCAATTTACTCCATAATTTACCCATCTGGTAATATAATTCCTTCTGTCTTATCAATTCTACCTGACTTCAGTGGTATCACCCCACACTTTTTTTATGCCCCCTTATTATTATGATCCTTTCGGGGTCAATGAAATAAGTACCAGTGAAACACTGGGGTTGATGTAATCGACTAGTCCCCTCCCGCCAAATTTCAGGTCTTGTGCCTATAGCAGAAAGGATCATTATTATTATTATTATTATTATTGTTAATTATTATTATGGTGACAAGCTGGCAGAGTAATTAGCATGCTGGGCAAAATGCTTAGCAGTATTTCACCCATCGCTATATTCTGAGTTCAAATTCCACCAAGGTTGACTTTGGCTTTCATCCTTTCAGGGCCAATAAGTTAAGTACCAGTTGAGTTCTGTGGTCAATGTAATCAACTAGTCTGTTCTCCCAAAACTTCAGGCCTTGTGCCTTCAAGAGAAAGGATTATCATTATTTTTATTATTATTATTATTATTATTATTATTATTAAAGCAGCAAGCTGGCAGAGTCGTTAGCACGCCAGGTGAAATGCTTAGTGGCTTTTTGTCTGTCTTCACATTCTGAGTTCAAATTCTGCCAAGGTTGGCTTTGTCTTTCATCCTTTCAGGGTCAATAAAATTAGTACCAGTTATACACTGAGATTGATGTAATCAGCTTACCTACTCCCTTGAAATTTCAGGCCTTATGCTTATAATAGAAAGAATTATTATTATTATCATTGATAAGGCAGAGAGCTGGCAGAATCATTAGCGCGCTGGACAAAATGCTTAGTGGTATTTTGCCGTCACTATGCTCTGAGTTCAAATTCCGCCGAGGTTGACTTTGCCTTTCATCCTTTCGGGGGGTTGATAAAATAAGTACCAGTTAAAAACTGGGGTCGATGTAATCGCCTCATCTCCTCCCCCAAAATTGCTGCTCTTGTGACAAAACTTGAAACCATTATTGTTATTATATTTATTATTATTATTATTATTATTTAGGCAGCAAGCTGACAGAATCATTAGTGCATCAGATGAAATGCTTAGCAACATTTCTTCCTGCTCTTTACATTCTCAGTAGAAATTTCACCAAGATCCACTTTGCCTTTCATCTTTTCAGGCTCAATAAAATATGTACCAGTTGAACACCAGGTTTGATGTCATCAACTACCCTCTTGCTCTCAAAAGTTGCTGGCCTTGTGCCAAAATTTAAAAAGAATTATTATTATTATTATTATTATTATTATTATTATTATTATTTTAACATTATTATTAAAATTGCCATCTCTGTTTCCTGTGTAAAATAAATATCACAATTATTTAATTAAATAATTAAATCTTGTCTTCATTTATATTTGTACTCTCCTATTTGATAATAATGTTCAAGTTTTAGGTATGAAATTTTAATGTGTATGTTTAGTCCCAGGTCATCCTTGATAGAGAAGACCTATGCCCAAGGGCATTCCAGCCTATAACAATATTATCAATGTAAAGGATAAAGATCCCCCTTCAGTCATGAATGACCATGGGATTGCTCCTAAAAAGTTACCCTCCAAGGCACAAGTCCAGGCAAGGTTGTTTATGGAAGGCCAGCAGTCACCCATGCATACCAGTTCCCACTCTCCATGCCAACAATGTTATACAAGAGTAAGGCAAAGACCAATACAGCTAGACACCAGTGATATCGCCACTCTTCTACAGCTGAGTGAACTGGAGCAATATGAAATAAGGTATCTTGCTCAAGAACATAAGACACAAACCAGTCCGGGAATCAAACTCACTACCTTATGATTGTGAGCCTAACACTCTAACTATTGAGCCATGGACCTACAAAGTATATTAAACATTTTTTATAAATCAATACTGTGTTTTACTGTGTGCAAAATTTGTTCCCAGAGTGCTCAATGACGAGAATCCTGGTAAAAAAAACTACTTTACAGAAATGAGCATCAAAACTGTTCCTCGTCTTTCATATAGTCCAGACCTTGCTCTCTTCCACTTTTGCTTGTTCCCCAAGCTGAAGGAGAACTTCAGGGGCAGTTGTTTTGAAGACATTGAGAAGATGAAGGAGGCTATAGAAAGGGTCCTGGACACCTTCACTCTGGTGGACTTCCATGGGTCCTTCATGAAGTGGCTGAAGTACTATTGCAAGGGCATTAAAGTCGGAGGATCCTTTGTATTTTAATGTGTTTTTTTTTATTATATATGTATCATATACATAACGTGTTATATATTCTTTTATTCTCCTACTTATTTCATTCATTTGACTGTGGCCATACAGGAACACCGCCTTAAAGGGTTTTTTAGTCAAAGAAATCGACCCCAGGACTTATTCTTTGTAAGCCTAGCACTTATTCTATCAGTCTCTTTTGCTGAACAGCTAAGTTATGGGGACAACATCGATTATCAAGCAATAGTGGGGGACAAACACAGACACACATATGGGCTTCTTTCAGTTTCTGTCTACCAAATTCATTCACAAGGCTTTAGTCAGCCTGAGGCTGTTGGTGTTCAGAGAGCCCTTTTGTTACTGTATTTATTTTGAGATGCTCCATGTTTCTTTCAATTACTTTAAATATAACAAAGAATTTAGTAAAATAACTCAGTTATCATGAAGCTAGTGTTAAGAACTTAAATTGTGACTAAGGCTTGGTGGAAGATTTTAACTTAGAACTTATGAAAACAAGACATTTGTACTACAGAGCCAGAGCCAGTTTCAGCCTGGTTGGTAACGAAAGAGTTAATTCAACACAATGTGCTTCAATTGGTTGTACACCACAAGGTTTAACAAAACCTACTAAGGCAAAGCAACATGCTCACAGCATTACCTCAATGGTGAGGCTAAGGCATTGGAGCAGTCAAGCTGTTTATTAATTGTTCACAAGGTGTTGCTGCATACATTCAGCCACACACAATTGTGACAACCCTTTAAATTTCAAGAAGGTCTTGCAGATTTTTACTCTTCCAGATATTGGGATCATTTGTCATGTAATAATTAAGCTGTGTTCTCTTCCCAAGAACCCAAATTCAGCCATAATTAATTAATTATTACATTTGTCATGTAATAATTAGGTTGTTTTCTCTTCCCAAGAACCCAAATTCAGCCATAATTAATTAATTATTACATTTGTCATGTAATAATTAGGTTGTTTTCTCTTCCCAAGAACCCACATTCAGCCATAATTAATTAATTATTACATTTGTCATGTAATAATTAGGTTGTTTTCTCTTCCCAAGAACCTAAATTCAGCCATAATTAATTATTACATTTGTCATGTAATAATTAGGTTGTTTTCTCTTCCCAAGAACCCAAATTCAGCCATAATTAATTAATTATTACATTTGTCATGTAATAATTAGGTTGTTTTCTCTTCCCAAGAACCCAAATTCAGCCATATTTTGCTCCAGACTGGTTGGTGTATGTCCTGTTGCTCCGATAATGATAGGCATGAAACTGAAGGCACATCTTAGGTACCAGATTTGCAAACTCCTGATCAATGGTCTATGGATGTCCTTTTTCTTCTGTATTTTTCTGAGCATATTGGTGTCCAGAGAGCTGATGTGTGTATAGAATTGGATTCAGTCAAGCGTTTTGCCACATAGAAATCACAATTCGATCATATGCACAACCACGATTTTATCCAACAAACGGCTGTTGTTCACAGGATAGTTTGGTAGTCTGACTAGAAACTTCCATGAGTGAGGCCTACAAATACAGCCAAATTGAGTGCCAAAAATTCAGTGTCTTGAGCTGAGTTTAGTGTACACTCTCCTAATAGCTGTTTTTACAGCTGTATATTCAACCAGGAATGATTGAAGAAACACACCACGATGCCTGAATATGTAAAAATTTGCTCAAATGTTGAGTTTCGAACAAAGATTTTCTGTGTGTGTCATGTTATTTCATTTGAATGTTTCCATTTATTGTATAGTATGAACACCTTCCCTATCAATGTGACAAATTATTTTCTAATATGTAAAGAAGCCTTCCTTTGTTACAAATGTGTTTGGTTGGAATATAGTTAAACAGCAGACAGATAGGTAAATAATGAGTCAGACAGACAAATATCTTGTGAATAAACTGCCATACTTTTAAATGATAAAGTTTATTGAAATATTGATAAAATATATACAGAATTCTGACTATGCATTAAGTTATAGTGTGATATTAGATCTACGAGGTACTTATTGACAACTTCAAACTGATCGGTTTCACTTTCTTTGCAGCTCATCAAATCCCGCTCACCCATCATTGTGATCCTTATTCCAAGCTGTTGATGAGCACTCCACTTCACTTCACCTTGCATGAAGCCAAATCCCACTGTGACTAGATACATTTACTCTGTACATCTTCTTTACTCATTCACAACGCTCGTCGTACTTATACTTTGGTAATAACATTAACATTGTATGTCTTCGAGTCGCCTCCCTTGATAATGCTAAATTAAAATATTTCAAATTAATCAACCAAAACGCAGAAAAGAAAACAAGACACAAATAAAAGAAAAAATAATTCTGCGACAGCCAGACTAAACCAATCGATTTACAATGCGCAGACTTACTCAGTGGTTGCTAATAGCAACCAGCAACCAACTTTATCCAATTAGTTACGTCATCTCTCAAACCACCCACTCTCTACGTTTCCGTCTATTTTCCTCCCACTTCTTTTTCCTCCCTTTCTTTCTCTTTCGACTCTTCCTTACTTAACCTGTCTCCCACTCACAATGCTTCTAATTATCTATCTCTCTACTAGTGCTACTCACTCTTACCATCGCATCCTTTCACCCCCTCTCCGCTTGTTTTGCTTCACCTCTTCTTTCTTTTTCATCCTTCTTACAGTAGTAAATTCACAAATTTTCTCTCTGTCTTTTTCTCAATTTATTTCTCGCATTCTGTCCTAATTTCTCTCTCTTTCTCTCAGACCTCTTCTTTCCTTTTCTCCATCTTAGCTTTTGTCATTCGTTCTTTTAATTTCTTCAATTTTGTCAGACACTATTCCTCCTTCCTTTTCTTCTTTCTTTCTCCTGTTCTTTCTTCCTCTCTGTTTTGTTTTCCCTATCTTGATACGCTATTATCCTCTTCATCCACCTAGCCTTCTTCCTTCTGTCTTCCCCTATCCATTTCTTTGTCTCTTTCTCTCTATCTTAGACCTGAAAATAAATCACCCTCTTTCCTCGATCTCAATTCTATTATCTCTCTCTCTTTTTTCATTCATTCTAGTTTCATTTTCGACAATCCTCCTACTCAAGCCTATTTTTAGTCTTTTTAATTCTCTCCCCCTCGCTTTATGCTTTCTGTTTTTTCTATCAGGTAATATTTCTCCTCCTAACGCTTCTTTCTCACCACCCACATTCTTTCCCGCCTCCCTCGGCGGTTGTACTTCCACCCTCTGATCTATCCTTCTCCTTCTCTTTTTCCCTTCTCCCACCTACGCTTATACTAACAGTGTTTCCTGCTGTCGCAACTCTTTGTCATTCTTCTCTCTTTCACTTTCCTCTTCCCTCCGCTGTTACACATTAACTATCCCTCCCCTCCTCTACCTACTACTAGTCTTTGTTATTTCTTTCTCTTCTTTTCTCCTTTCACTCCAATACTCACTCTCTCTCTTTCGCCCAAAACACACTGTATTCCTATCTCCCTTTTTTCTTCCGCCCACAATATTGACGTCGTTTCTTACCACTACTACTACTACTACTACTACTACTACTACTACTACTACTTTCTCATCCCCTCTCTCACTCTAAAATGCTCACAAACCCGCACTTTCTTGTTCGCTCTCCCTTTCCCTCTCTCTCCTGACCCTCGTTTTCTCCCACTCCCCTGACTCTCCCTCCGCCCACGTTGTGGTCATATCCTACTACTGTTACTCTTCTTCTTCTTTTCTGTCTGTCTCTCCTTTCTTACTCCTTCTCTCTATTTCAACCTTTTCTATCACCTGTCTCTTCCACTCGAACTCCCACTTTCAGTCCCTCCCATTCTCTCCAATTAATCTGACTTCGTCAGGCTTTATTATACATCAATCTGCCTCTCTCATACACCCATTCTATTTATCTTTATCTTTCCATACCTGTCATTCTGTATCTCTCTGTATTTCATTCAAACTCTATTTGTACATCTACCTTTCTATCCACATCTTTTCCACTCTGACTGTGAGTGTGTATGTGTATAATTATATATACCTCATTCAACTTGGTCTTTCTCTGTCTATCTACCTTTCTTCATCTCTATCTCTCTTTTTCTCCATCCCACTAAATACGAACACCATTTGTTGGTGTGTATTTTCTTATTCAGAAAGACAGACGGTTTCTTTCGGCAACTGTCACCGAAGAACCTTACGGAAGGATATCTTAGAATGGAGACAGACAATGGCTAAACCATCAGGTTTATTATAACGATAATAACAAACAACACCATCTTACAACAACTTCCATCCACCGTGGAATCATTTTAAACGGTGTTCCGTGAGAGAATCGAAACTACTTCACATGGAATATTAACTGACAATTACTACAACTGCAAGAAAAGCAGCATCAAAAATTATCTCATCTGCCTCTCTTGTCTGTCGGTCTGTTTGTTTATCTATTTACCTATCTATATATCTGTTCACCTATATATCTATCTTGACTGTCTCTGTCCATCTACCTGGCTGTTTATCCGTCTATCTGTCTGTCTATCCATCTATCTCTCTTTATCTATCTTTCTGTCTGTCCTTTTCATCTGTCTGTCCATCTATCTCTCTGACTCTATCTGTCTTTCTGTCTGTCCTATTCATCTGTCTGTCTGTCTAGCTTGTTAGCTATCAGCCAGTCTATCTATCTGTCTATCTATCTATCTATCTATCTATCTATCTATCTATCTATCTATCTATATATATATATATATATATATATATATATATATATATATATATAAGTACGTACATATATGTATGTCTGTGTGTAAGCACGCGCGCACGCACATGCATTCATCATTTTCCATATCTTGTCTTTCTGTCTACCTCAGCAGCAGCAGTAATAACAACAGTAACCTGTCTAACACATCAATGGTGCATTAATGTTCCAGAGATCAAACACATGACACATCTGTAATAATAGCAATAACAACTTCAACGTAAATATAACAACATAAATGTAATGTCAGTATAAATATATAAATATAGCACCGTCGACAACAATGACAACAAGTGTTTATGTCTCTGTGAAATATATAAAAAGCGAGGCGAGAGAACATCCCCCGCCCCAATGACTGCTGAAGGTAAGGATTGAACTTGTAACAAATCTACGTAAATGTAACAACAAAAACCGTGTGTAGTACGTCTCAGTGATGTGTTTGTAATGTATAAGTGTATGTGTGTGAGAGAGAGAGAGAAAGAGAGCGAGAGAGCTATGTAATATGCGTGGTATGTAAGTAATATATATGTATGTATATCTTCGTGTGTTAAGAATATTTAAAGTTCTGACGACGTGTATAAATCTAGTATAAGGTAGTGATAAAAAAAGATGATGTTATATCTTCTCACTAGCGACTACCATAACTAATATCACCACCATAACCTACACTCTTACCTTCCGCCACCTGTTCTAATTCGTTACATTTCTGTCCTCTGTGCTATCTCCTTGTCCTCCAACCGTGAACACCTTTTGTTCAGCCACCACACTGAACCTCTACTAAGACCATCATCACTTTTACTCCTCAATTATCTCCACATCCTCCACCTACGAACACGACTCCCCCCCCTCTTCTTTACGTTGACATCAAGACCAACACCACCGTTGACACCACTGTCAACACAACACTGCCTCTCTTCTCACCTAATGACAGAGTCTCTACATGTTTACACACCGAGTCCACTTTACCCGACTGTGACCACCACCAGAGATTGTGTGGACAAGTGAAAGTGTGCAATATATCCAGTATCACATTGCACTCATATGATTCGAGTGTGTCATACGGTCCTCAGTAGGGTGGAGAGATGGTATTACTAGGAAGACAAGACTGGCGGGGTGGGTTGTGACACGGGACTCTTGGATCAGAACGACCTGAGGTTATACAACAACAACAGCTATCAACTCACCTTCATCGACGCACTATCAATACATCACCATCACAGCCAATATAACCATCACCAACAACATTGATGCAGTGTCATCATCAACAAGACTATCATTTTCATCAACAGCACACCATTACAAACACACCATCACCATCAACATCAACAACACACCCCCATCACTAACAACTTCCCATGCAGTCTTGAAAAAAAAAGACAACTGTAGGGCAAGCTATGCATTTGATCCAACCTGGACTTTGCTAGTCAAGGGCTCCAGATCCCTTCATAACAAACCACCATAAACACACACATACAAAAAACAAGAATACAAAACAGTACACTCTGTATCATAACAGGTTCAACACAGACAGCACTCTGCAATGCAATGAAACAAAACTATTGGTTTCAAATTTTGGCACAAGACCAGCAATTTCAGAGAAAGGGATAAGTTGATTTCATCGATCCCAGTGTTCAACGGGAACTCATTTTATTAACCCCGAAAGGATGAAGGGCAAAGTCGACCTCAGCGGAATTTGAACTCAGAGCATAAAGATGGGATGACTTGTTGCTAAGCATTTTGCCCAGCGTGCTGATGTTTCTGCCTGCTTTCCACCTTCAATGAAACAAAAATATCAAAGCTGAAAGACCATTTTAATATAAGAGGAGGTCACAATTTGTTGCCATTGCCAGGTGTAAGTCCCACAGTCAGTATCACTATATGGAAAAAAAAAAAACACTTCTGGATACTCCTACACATACCATGCCCATCACTAAGGGAGTGCACTGGATAGCACTGCTCCTCACTATTTAACAGTGCCCACTCACATTTACAGTGATACACTTATTTCGAAAACCCCACTTTAGCATTATTACGAATAAGTGCCGACCCAGAATATTCTGAAGCATCCCTAGGCACATCCCCAGACACATACCCAAAACAGTGCTTCAATACTATCCTAAAAAAACCCTATCTCTCTCGTTCATATTGGACATGCACAGTAATAGCTGCAACATCGATAGCCTCACTGGTTCAAGCACCATGCTGGAATGCACACCACCAAGAATAAGGGCAAAACAATAGCAACTGCTACATGCTAAACAATTCCACCCTGTCCACATTTGCTGTGTTCACCGCAAAAATATTCGAGGGTACAAGAATATATTGATTTCAAATTATGGCACAAGAGCAACGAGTTTGGAGGATGGGTTAAGTTGATTACGTCGACCCCAGTGTTCAACTGGTTTATTTTCTTTATCAACCCCGAAAAGGTGAAAGGCAAAGTCAACCTTGGTGGAATTTGAACTCAGAACATAAAGACGAATGAAAAGCTGCTAAGCATTTAGCCTGGTGTGCTAAAGATTCTACCATCTTGCCACCCTATATTGGACAGTTGGTGGCAGCAGTGGCAACGTTAATTCATATCTGGGTCGTTAATCCATAGCAAATGATTGTGAAGGGTGCTGGTGTCTGAGGTGGCTATTCAGGCCAAGGGCAGTGTAGAAGAGCCGGAGAGAGATAGTATAGGGAGTGCCATGTCTCTAGACCAGGGGTTTTCAAACTGTGGTCCGTGGACCACAGGGGGTCCATAGACAGCAAATGCTTTTTATGGGCAATTTGATTTTATATATGTTTTTAAATCGAAATCTTTTAATTGACAATAACCCTATTTGTTAAATACTGTTGAATAAATAAATGTAAAAATATATGTTATTTTAAGCAAATATTTATGTATAAATTTCATAAGCGTTTATAAGGGGGTCCGCAAGTCAAAAAGTTTGAAAACCCCTGCTCTAGACTGTTAGGCTGAACTCAACATGATTTATCACTACTCATCAGTGTATGCAATATTTACAGGAGCACAAAACCGGACTGGACAATGAAGTGTCCACTTATGTCCTGAATGTCACAGTGTATCCTGTCATTCATCACTACTTGCTGGAGCGTGCAGCATCTTTAGGAGTGCAGAAAGAGTGGACAGAGACGAGAGTTCAATACGTCACACTTGACTCCATATGATTTATCACTGCATGCTGGAGTGTGCATTAGTGCAGGAGTAGACCAAGCTGTGAAGATAGTACAGTATATCTAGTCTGTTATACTGTACCTGCTTCTATATGATTCATCACTGCATGTCAGAGTGTGCTGTATCCTCAGCTAGGCAGAGACAAGTCTTACTGAGAAAATGGATCTGTGAGTCACATCATGTCATTCTGTTGACTACTTGTGTGACATGGGACTATACAAACAAGTTGAATGTGCGGCTACACAACAATGACAACTATTAAGACACCATCACTACCAACTCTACACCATTATCACACCACCATCACCATCACCATCACCACCAACAACATTATTTTGACCCCTCTCTACTTTCAGCCCTTCCCCACTCCCAAGCAATATAGAAACTAAATTCCCTAAAGTGTCAGGGTGAGACAAACCCACAAACATACATCTAAAACACTAAGAGCTTGAAGGGATCATTGCACTTGTTAATATTTAACAACTTTTACCAAGATGGTCAGGTTTCTAGGATCTAGAGATTTTTCTTCTTGTTTCAGTCATTTGACTGCAGCCATGCTGGGGCACTGCCTTGAGGGGTTTTCTTCAAACAAATCGACCCCCAGGACATTTTTTTTTAACCTAGTATTTATTATGTCAGTCTCTTTTGTCAAATCACTAAGTTACAGGGATGTAAATACACCAGTACCAGTTGTCAAGCAG
>NC_142951.1:21557766-21602766 GCF_046866305.1 Octopus bimaculoides | reverse complement strand
GGGTGCTTTTCAAATGGCACCAGCATTGGTGAGGTCTGCTTTTGGCAAACAGCACACAAACATACCTAGAACAATCATAGGTACCACACATGGCCAACAGAAAGAGACAACAACAATGCTGCTCTAACAATACATTTCGTCTCTCAATAACTATTCCAGGCCTACCTGTGCTCCAAATTTCTCCACATCATCATCATTATATAACATTAATTTTTCCATGCTTGCATGGGTTGGAACAAATTTGTTGAGGCAGATTTTCTATGGCTTGATGCCCTTTCTGTCACCAACCCCCACCTGTTTCCAAGCAAGGTAGTATTTCCCCATGACCAGACATGTTTTTTACAGAAGACTGAAAGGAACAACATTGCTCGTATGATGGTGATGCTTGTTTACCACCATCATGTGATGTCAATACAAAAGTACACATAAACACTCACACATTCACATACATACATACATATATATATATATATATATATATATGTGTGTGTGTGTGTGTACATATGATGGCAGGTTTCTTTCAATTTCTGTCTTCCAAATCCACTCACAAAGCTTTGATCAACCTGTAGCTATAAACTACAAGACACCCTAAACAGCACACTATATATCATTGTACTCAGACCACACCCACAGATCACCTACAGAACGAAACAAAAGTAGTAGAAATGGAAAACTACCTGGACGTGCAAAAGGCACAGTTTGTTGTTGCATCAAACTTCAACTCCACAGTCCATGTTACTACTTGCAAAACAAAAAAAAAAAATACTTCCACACACTGATACATGCAATAGTATAGATGGGGTGATGGGTAAGGTTGGGTCCACCTTGGATGATACTTTTATGGGGGAAACACTTTTCGATCTGTTGTATAAGTCTGTAATGGATGGTGCTGCTGGCAGCTGGGTACAGCAAACTGGAGGACTACTTCAAGTGCTACACATTCTAACTACATCACTGGACACACATTTATAACACTCCGGGGCACTACTAACAGTGTTCTGAAACACTATCTCTCTTATTCAACCCTTGAAAAGGATAAGGAATACATGCAGAAATAGCTGCAATATCAACATGCGCCTCACTAGACCCCCACCCCACCACCACTACCAAGTACTGCTCAGGGGTACACCCCATCAGTTATAAGTTGTAGCAAGGCAACAGCAGCTGTTATGCTCTGGCCGAGCCTATACAACCGCTTGAATCGGTGGGCTTAATGGAAGTAGAGTGGACAGGGAAAATGATGTAATACGTTCAGACTGTCATAGTGCACCCCATATGATTTATCACTGCATGTCAGTGTGTGCAGTGTTGTTGTTATCATCTAGGCAGGTACAATTAAGAAGATAAAACTGTGGATTACACTGTAACGTTTAACCAACTACCTGTGTAGCACAGCCTTGCTGGATTAGGTCTGCCAACAATAACAAAAACTATATCATTACTACTGTTACAACCTTCACTGCAATACATCACCGGAGCCTTCGTAGAGTTACTCAACCTGCTCGAAACAGCAATCAGATTCCTTCAGTCATATCTGGAACACCTTTAGCTTAAGGTCAGCTTTTACTGAATGCTGACCTGAAGCTAAACAGCAGCAACACCATCACCAACCATTACCACCGCAACCACCACCACAACCACAACCACTATCACCTACAATACCACCACCACCACCACCTACAACACTACCACTAGTAACACACCACCACTACAATCAAAAGATCGGTGAACTACAAGCAACTTCCTGACATTTGGCGTGGAATATTTTAGACACCGTGGAAAGAAAAAGGCAGAAGTGTGAGGATGAGAGAGAGAGAGAGAGAAAGGTAGGAAGTAGAGGGGAAGAGGAAAAGATAGAAAGAAAAAAGAAATGTATGGAGAGAGAGAGAGAAGTAGGTATAGAGAAGAAAAGAAAAAGGTAGAGAGAGAGAAAAGAAGAAAGCGAAAAAGATAAAGGTAGATGAAAATACAGTTGCAGAGAGAAAGAAAGAGAGAGAGAGAGAGGGAGTGATAATGTCATAGATAAAGATAGAAAGGTAGTGCAAAATATTTAGAGAGAGAGAGAGAAAAAGTGAGGTAGAGATGTTGATATTGGTGTATAGTGATGCTGTTGTTTCTAGGGTACTGCACCAAATAATTGAATAGCCACCATGCTTATAATGCTACAGTAACCATACTACAGCTGTAGTGTAGTGTCTCTACTGTCTGTAGTATTGTAGAGTAGTGGAGTGTCTCTTGTACTGTACTGTCTGTGGAGAATTTATCCTTATTTTACACATCACGCTTGTCTGGTAATTGGAAATTTTACCTATCTGTTTATCTGCCTTATCTATATATCTATCTCTCTACTTATCTGTGTGTCTATCTATTTATCTCTTTCCTTCTCTCTCACGCTCTCTGTCTTGTATGCATATATATTTATACACATATATATGTATTCATACATATATATATATATATATATATATATGTACACACACACATATATATTTATGTCATATGCCATTTCTTAATACTTATTCTATATTCATCCATATATAGATAGAAAATGTATATATGTGTTTACACTTTCACGCACACACACACACACACACACACACACACATATGCTGATTTTCAAACAGTTTGTACACACAAAAGAATATTGTCAATTGTCATGTATTTCATAATATATATGGAATACTTAAGCACAAATATATAGACAATATATATATGTGTCTTTGTATATTTAGATATCTACACACGTCCGTGCATACACACACACAAACACACATGCTTTATATATCTAATTCTTATATATCTATAAAGCTTCATATATGTATCCAACCCATGTGATTAGAGAAGAAAATGGCTATCAAAAATCATTTAAATCATAGAGTCATCAATCATATCATCTAACACATTTACACACGCATATTATAGACTCACCCACCATGTATATGTGTATATATTTCTCCCACATGATTTGATTTTGGTGGTGAAGGTTTCAGTAGGACTAGTTACATCCTCAGGAAATGCTGACAGTAGAAACTTGGTGCAAAATTTTTCCTACAAACATGATGAATGACATACCTCAAGGTTTTTCTGTTAGGGTTTTTCACCTCCTAAGTTCACCTTCACCACAGCTTAGAGTCCAACCTAACCTGGCAGACTAAATGTGCACCCAGGTACTAGACAAGAAATTTTAAAGTTCTCCTACATATTTATATAAAGTAATTGGATGGTGGTGAGCTGGCAGAATTATTAGCATGATGGGCCAAATATTTAGCAGTATTGCATTTGTCTTTATGTTCTGAGTTCAAATCCCTCCAAGATTGAGTTTGTTTTTTTTTTTTTTCCTTTCGGGATCAATAAAATAAGTACCACTAAATTGCTGGCCTCATGCCAACATTTTAAACCAATATTATAGCTGTTAGATTTCTCACATTGATGATGAGTTCAGTGATGAAGGTTTGTGCAGGGCCAACCTCAGTTTTTGGAAGCAGAATGTTGGTGCAGATGTTTGTTACAAACCCAATGAACAACATACCTCAGGGTTTTCCTATTAAGGTTTTCCATCTCCTGAGTTTGCTTTCACCACAGCTTAGAGTCCAACCTACTCACTGGTAGGCTAAAAGTGCATCCAGTCACTGGTCCTTTGATGGATTTTTGTTTTTCATCCTGCAAAATGTCCAGAAACTACCCTACCTACCAAGCAGGCTTGGTGGTGGTGTTGCTGATTTAATCACTGATAGCCCAACCATGCAACAAGTTCTCCTGAGTTACATGTTGCCAGGAACACCCAAGAATTACCACACACACACACACGCATGCACACACACACATTTATGTATATATACATACATATATCACCCATGTCAGCATGGAAAACAGACGTTAAATGTTGATGATGATGATATGTATATATACCCACACATAAAAGAGTAAAGTGTAAAGACCCCCTTCGGTCATGGACGACCATGGGATTGCACTTAGGAAGTTCCTCTCCGAGGTACAATTCCAGGCAAATTTGTTTATGGAAGATCAACAGTTACCCATGCATACCAGCTTCCCCTCGCCATGCTACCAATGTTATCCAAGGGAAAGGCAAAGATAGATACAACTTAGTGCCAGTGACGTCACAACTCATTTCTACAGCTGAGTGAACTGGAGCAATGTGAAATAAAGTGTCTTGCTAAAGAACACGACACACAGTCTGGTCCAGGAATTGAACTCACTACCTCATGATTGTGAGCTGGACACTCTAACCACTGAGCCATGCAATACATATATTATGTATTCACTCCACCCCACTCCACCACACACACACAGACTATGGCCTTTCAGTTATTGTTTTCAAAACCTAGTGAAGGATATATGCAGAAGGATCTCCAGTTGATCTTTAAATAAGGACCTCTTTGATGCTGCAGACCTATCTCTGAAACTGTTTGCAGTTTCAGAGATAGCATTAGTTATATGTGCAACCCTAGCCACAATAAGAGAAAGTGTTATCATAAAATATGATTTACATCCCCACCCCCATTTTCTCTTAATGTTAAGACTTGGGTAGGTAGGATCATCTGTAGATTAGTAGATAAGCATTTTCTGCAGATGCATAAGTACAGGAAATTTTTCAACAGGCACACTCTGTGGGTCTCTTTTAGCTGCGCTCCAAACATACCAAATTTCAGTAAATAGGCTTAAGTCAAACACAAAGTCAAACACAAAGGCAGTGGTAATGCCATATGCTCACTAAATGGTCAATGCAGTACTATTGAGGCTGTCAAACAATGCATGTACAAAGATATGTGGGTGCAGTGGAAACCCCATTCAAGATCAGATTCATTAACCACAAGTCTTCTTTTAAAGTTTAACTTTTGAAAAATCTGCTCACAACATCAGCTGAAGATTACTGGAAACATGCAAGCATTACCTCATCAGCTGTAGGAAGTGCAAACTTTGCTTGATGGAAAAAAAAAGGAAAGGATTATTATATTAAAAATTTCCCTCCATCCAGGGATCTACTTGAAATGTTTTCCTCTTGTGCTCATGACTGAAAATATATCTTAACCTGATTGGTTCCATCATAGCAGTAAGGCTTGGCTCTTGCTTCTTTAGAAGTTCTCTCACCATAAAATTATTGTGATTTCATATTTTCTTAAGACGTTTTTAGTCCATGTACTTGTATGAAAGTTAGAGAATCACAGGCTTTCATACAAGAACATGGACTAAAAACTTCTTAAGAAAATACGAAATCACAATAATTTCAATGTCATGATTAACAAAAGTGAAACCAGTCGGCAACAACAATATTCTTTCATTTAAAATATATTAAAACTGTATAAACTGTGAATTTTCCTTCTTTTATTATATATATATATATATATATATATATATATATATATATATATATATATATATATATATATATATAAATATATATATATATATTTTTGCATTGCAACTCACCATGTGGGGATAATCAAAATTTTCTTCCTTCCTTTTCTTACTATATATATATCTGTATATAGTTATTAATGAGAGATTATCAATCTGGGCAAAATGATTTATAAGAGCTCTTTTAGTACACAATATTGTTCAGATTAGTAAAGAACTCTGCTGTGTGTTCTTGTGGTAGATCTGAGGTTATGGTTCATCATCATTCTATAGTGTAAATCTGTGATTGTACTCTAGTTATACTGATTTTAACACAGACTGATACACAAGACAAGGCATAAATAATAGTCAGTATATATTATTCTTTATTTTGTTTTTGCAATAAAGAAAAATAGGTAATGACATTTTTTATGCCTTGTCTTATTTATATATACAGTAATCCCTCGGCTATCACAGGTGTTACGTTCCAAGACCCCCTACGATAAGTGAAATCAGTGGAGTAGAAACAGTACTGTACTATATATTTTTTTTTTTTTTTATAATTTGTATATATTTATTTTATTACAAATGGAGGAATCAATGTAAGCTTAAATAATAAACTGCGATAGGTGAGGGATTACTGTATGTATGTATATATATATATATATAGGCACACACATACATACATGTATATATATGAATATATAATATACATATATATATTTACACACACACACACATATATATATATTTTCCCTGACAAGGAAACATGAGCACCTCATAAACACACAACAGGCTTTTAGTTTCCATCTACCAAATTCACTCATCAAGTTTTTGTCAGCACAAAGCTATACTACAGGGTGTCCACAAAGTTTGGGCACATGGAGTAAATAAAATCATAACATAAACAATTAAATATAAGAAATAGTAAACAATTAAATATAAGAAATAGTAAACAATTAAATATAAGAAATAATAATTTCTTAAAGTATGTGTTAATCCCCATGTACCCAGACATTGTGGACACCCTGTAGAATTCACTTACCCAAGGCGCTATGCAGTGAGATTGAACCCAAAACCATTGGTCGGGAAGTGAACTTCTTATCCACATAGCCATAGCTGCTCCTTTACACACACATATATATATTTACATATTTACACATACATATATATATTTACACACACACACACACACACACACACACACACATACACAAGCACGCATGTGCAGGGTTGGCTGTAAGTTTAAGAATTTTGATTCCTAACCATGTGATTTCAGGTTCAGTCTCACTGCACATCACCTAATGTAAACGTGTTTTACTCTAGCCCTGGGCCAACCAAAGTGATGTGTCTCTGTGTTTGTTTACATTTATGCATCTCTTAGTTGTTGGGATGATGTTGCTATCATTTCCCCAGTCAACAGGTTTTCGGATGGCTCTGCAGCTTTGAAGATGTATAGAATAAAATATTCATTCAGAAACAGCTTCGGAAGAGTTATCTGGCTGGAAAACAAATGCTAAAACAATGACTTAATAATATATTCCTCTTTCCCATGCAGACTTAAAACTGAATTGAATGAACGTGGATGATGTGTGTGTCTGTGTGCGTGTGTGTATGTGTGTGTGTGTGTGTGTGTGTGTGCATATCAGTTATATGTATTTATCCTCATTCATTCAATTCAGCTTTAATGACTTGAAACTGAATTGAATAACTGAGGACTATATATATATATATATATATATATATATATATATATATATATATATATATATATAATTGCAGCGTGTAAGGTGTTTATAAGCTATTTAAATTTAATTTGTCAAAATATTTTCGTTGCTTTGAGACCGCGACCTGTTCACTGACAAAATTCTGTGCTGCATCTATGTGTGTGTGTGTGTGTCTGTGTTTGTCCCCATAGCATTGCTTGACAACTGATACTGGTGTGTTTACGTCCCTGCCACTTAGCAGTTCGGCAAGAGAAACCAATAGAATAAGTACTAGGCTTACAAAGAATAAGTCCTGGGGTCGATTTGCTTGACTAAAGGTGGTGCTCCAGCATGGCCGCAGTCAAATGACTTAAACAAATAAAAGAATAAAAGAATATATTCTTTTATTCTTTTACCTGCTTCAGTCATTTTAGCACTGCCTTCTGGGGTTTTAGTCAAACAAATTGACCCCCAGGACTTATTTCTTAAGCATAGTACTTATTCTATCAGTCTCTTTTGCTGAATCACTAAGTTACGGAGATATAAACACACTAACACTGGTTGTCAAGCAGTGATGGGGTGGGAGGGACAAACACAGACACAAAGACACACACATAGATATATACATATATATATACGACGGGCTTCTTTCAGTTGTCATCAACCAAATCCCAGGTGTCATACAGTGGGACTGAACCTGAAACCATGAGGTTGGGAAGCAAGTTTCTTACCACACAGCCATGCCTGTGTCTCTCTCTCTCTCTCTCTCTCTCTCTCTCTCTATATATATATATATATATATATATATATATATACGTACGTATATCTTCATCATCATTTTACATTGTCATTCCAAGCTAGCATGGGCAAGATGGGTCGTCACTTCCCAAGTCACTCTGGGAGCTAGAACTCCCAAATGTTAGATTCTCATACACATCATTTGGCCTGGTTTCAGTAACTGGACACCGTTCCTAATGCCAACCTCTTTACTGAACGGTCTGTATTTTCTCATGGCACCAACACTAAAGAGATTGCATAGTCTTCAGTGAGACAGAATTAGGAGGATGTCATAGACTTACACTTGTGTTACCTGTTTAGCAAAACTCTTTACAGTGCAAACAAATGATAAGGGAAAGGGTGGGGCTTTGCATGCAAGTAATTGTAATTTTACAAGAGGAATAATGATAACAGAAAGGTCAGAAATGGGTATTAGAGAAATGGGAGTAGGAAAGTAAATATAGACATAGAAAGTACTTACTAAATTAGGGTGTGTACATTTGCACAGGTGATAGTGTTGGGAAATTGTAGAAGAAAAAGAAAGAATGAGGACATCAGAAGGACCAGATAGGATGAGGGTGGTGGGGTGGAAGAAATAAGAGTATGATGGAAAGAATATGTAGAAGTAGTTGGAGAGAGGGAGAATGGCTAGCAATAGCAGATAGACAAAGGTAGAGGTGCATGATGTGATAAAGATGAGAGTATGTGGAGGGTAGCAATAGATATGGTTCAGAGGGTAGTGATAGATATGGTTCAGAGGGTAGCAATAGGTATGGTTCATACTACAAGGAAATTAAATTGTATTGGATGGAAGAGGAGATGAGTGGCCAAATGTAATCTTCTGTGTACATAGATCTGCTGAAGGGCAAGTAGAGTGGTACAAGTATTGGAGATGTGAGAAATGGAGGGATACAAGTGATATTATTTTTTAAGCCAAGTGCTTATTCTATCAGTCTCTTTTGCCAAACCACTAAGTTATGGGGACATAAACACACCAACACCAGTTGTCAAGTGGTGAATGGTGGGGACACACACACACACACACACATACATATGTACTGTATATATGTACTGTATATATATACAATGGGCTTCTTTCAGTTTCTGTCTTACAAGGCTTTGGTCAACTCAAGGCTATAGTAGAAAACACTTGCCCATGGTGCCATGCAGTGGGATTGAACCCGGTACCATGTGGTTGGGAAGCAAGCTTCTTACCACACAGTCACACCAATATAATATATAACATATATATATACATATATTTATATACATGATGATGATGATGTGTGTGTATGTGTATTATACATACATACATATATATATATATATATATATATATATATATATATATATATATATATTATATATAGATTAAAATAAAAAATGAAAAGGCAAAACATTTGATATCTACTCATAAAACATTAAATTTAAATAGAGAATATAAACAGATAGAGTTTCTTACAACTGTCTTTAGAATAACCAAGCAGTGGATCATGATATTCAATGAGGATTCTACAATAAGCTAAGTATACTGTCATCAGAGAGAGAGAAAAGTTTGAAAATATAAAAAATAAAGAATATCCCCCAATAGAGGATATCAGTACTTACCAGTTCGTCAAAAAATGAAGGAAGGATTGGAGTGAAAAGTATATACATTAAGTCAGGGGTAGACAATTGTTTTTTGGCTCAGGGGCCACTTTGAGAGGGTTATGGTTAGCAGAGAGCCACACCTTCTATAACTGGTCATATTCATTAGTTAACATTACATTTCATTTAATGCAAAGTGTAAATTACATCATAATAATTAATAAATAAAACTAAAACAATAGTGGTACGCAGAAAAGGTTTCATTAAGTTTATTTATGTGCAAATTACACATCAGCCAGCACAAGTAATTTAATGAGACAAATGTAACCTGTCACACTTATTTACAATTGTTTTGAAATCAGGAGTGAGGTTGCTTGTTGAGATCCTCATCACTGTCTGCAACTTTATGTCAGTCACAGAGGATCTATTTTTAATCTTTGTTGATTTTCATGCAAGAAAAATCTTTGCTCACAAATACATATGGATCCAAAAATAGAAAACATTTTCCCAGCAAATTTCTTCACACATGAAAATTTGTCAGTAGATAGAGATCTGTTAAATTCTATCAATGTCACAGAATTAAACATTTCTTTCAGTGTGTGATCTGACTGCATGGCAATTAATTCAAGCTGCACATCCTCAGGTGTTGTATCAATATCAGCAGTGAAAGGATAAGATAACAAATTTAAATCAGGCTCAATTTTCTTAAAATCCTGAAATATTCTTGTAACACCATCCATGAGTTATCAAAGTATGTGCAGATTAGTTACAGTTCAGTTCAGTCCGTTATCACTAAAGATTTGGGTGTGAGACGTGTGTCTGCCAAATTTGTGCCAAGACTGTTTTCAGCTGAACAAAAAGACACTTGGGTTTCAGTTGCACAAGATATCCTTGAATGTGCTGAGAATGATGAAAATTTTTTGAAAACTTTGCGTAGGCCTCTGAGAAGGTATCTCCAAGCTTTTGGCAAAACTTGATGCAGATTCTCTGCTTAACTTTCTCTGTCATGGTCAATGTGATGATCACATGCTACACACCTTCCTTCCAAGCACTGCTGTAAACAGTGGAAGTGGGCTAGAATGTTAAAGTTTAGTGCACATGCATAGCAGAGTTCAAGGTCAATTTGTGCCAAGCAGCTTCACTCTCCATGCTTTAACTTCATTTCCATAGCAACAGTCCAGATACTTACTGATCAAACCACACACACACACACACACACATACGTATATACTCATATATGCTTATATATATGTACATACCTATTCATGCTTATACAAGGGAGTACCCAAAAGAAACCAGAATTTTACAATATTATTTTATTCACTTAGTTTTACATGTTTACACTTTTATAGCCTTCAAAGTATTCTCTATTTGAAGCAATGCATCTGTCCAGACGTGTTTTCCACTGTTTGAAGTAGCACTGGAACTCTAGCAAAGTGATGCCTTTTAATGTCTCCATTGTTTTTTTTCTTCACCTCTTCCACATCTGCAAATTCCATAGCACCAGCTTTCCTCACCAGTGATGACCTTCAAAAACAGGTCCAGATCAATTTCCAACTCTTCTATCAGTTCATGATACGCATTCAGTCCTGACTGATTTTGATCTGTGAGCAGGCAAGGCACAAATTTTACTGCAACTCTTTTCATTTGCAATTCCTCACTCAAAATTCATTGACAGGAGCTCCAGGACACACCAATCATATCGACAAGTTTGTCAATTGTTCAGTGATGGTCCACCTAGATCAGTTTGTGAATTTTCATGATGTTTTCCCTTGTTCAAGAGGTCGACAGAAGCCCTGAATGAGGTTGGTCTTCAAGCGACAAGCGACCATTTCTAAAGCATGAAAACCACTTGTAAACTTGTGTTTTGTGCATAGCAGTGTTCTTATAAGCTGTTTGAAGCATGACAGCTGTTTTGGCCACCACTTTCTCCAGCAGAAAATAGAATTTCATGGAAGCATGCTGTCCCTTCATTTCAGCCATCACAAAAATCGTTGAACAGAGAAGCACTGCAAAACAAAGATGCACCACATGGCAGTACGACTTCACTCGACAATGCCAGTTGACAAACTGATGCCTGAGGGTGGCATCAAGTGGCTTCTAAGGGTGGATGCCTGAACTACAATGGGCTTGTCTTACAGAGAACATTTCCTGTTACTTTTGGGTAGCCCCTCGTATATATATGTGTGTGTATACATATATATGCATAATATATATGTGTGTGTGTGTGTGTGTATGTATGTATGCATGTATGTATGAATGTATGTATGTATATAAGTACACACACACATACATGTATATAGAGAACAGCATAATGTGTATACATAAATGTATACACACATATATAAAAGCTTCCCAGGAGATTATTAATTATATTTTCTTTTGTTATTCTTCTCAGTTGGCAGTGAGGATGTTTTGGTGATAACGCCAACAATAGCAACAACAACAACAACCAAATCGAGAAATGTTTATGATAACAGTCTTTCCAATCAAGAGTCAACAGTGATGGCCAGCAGCTCTTTTACCATTGATGATGCTTTCGAGTCTGATGATGATGAAAAGATCCGAGTGTATGGGTCAACGAAGGCGACATCACCCATACAGCGACACTCACCTCAGTCTTTGCAGCGCAAACACTCACTTCCACGACGCCAAGGCTCAGACACAGTCAGTTCTTCTTCCGTATCTATAGCATCTTCTGTGCCAACAACGGCAGACATTGCCGACCCACCGTCCATTGGTTCAGTGGGCGGTGGAGGTACACCTTGTGCAACCCCTACAAACAGTGGAGGTCCTGGTGTTGTAGGGGTTACTAATTTGACAACGACTTCAGCCCCTGGACTTGTTGTAACAACGAGAAGTGTGGCCACCCCACAAGAGGTCAGTACTTTTGTTTTGTGTTTAAGATTTTTTTTGTTAAATTTGTTGTTGTTTACCCCAAGTCTGCCTTGATCCACCAGACCTGTAATTAAAACCTTGCCACCCATAGCCATCAAGTCTTTTATTCAGACTTAGTGCAACATGTCTACTCTTCTCATGCCCTATACACAAGCACAGCTTCTAGAAAAATTATTTAGTGCTCCTTATAAGTCTCACAGTATGACAATCAAACTGGCTAAAATAGTCACTATTGTGTCCTTCGGCAGTTGAAATTGTTTGAACGATTCATATGGGACAAATGCCAGTTGGTTTGAATTCTCTGAAACAAAGTGTATCCAATTTCTGGTTGAGTTGTTGCATTCCACCATCAGCATTTAAAGTAGCAATATCCATTATTTATAAGAGAAGGAGTATTAGTTCAAAATCAGTGATCTGTATATGTACTTAAAGTGTGTATACGTTGAAGGCCTTCTAATCTGTGGTATTTATCTTGAGAGATATCTCTTATAGACATATAATGTTAAAAACAGAAAAATAGCAGTAGTAGGCGAAGGTTGCCCAGCATTGGTGGTGAAATGGCTGGATCTTGATTTCAGCCAGCGAAATACAAGATCAGTGACCTTTCAATCACAGTTTAGCTATATCAGCTAGCAGCTGATGTTTGCCTGACATGTGGTGACATGGATATTTGTTGCTGCTGAAGCTAACAAGCAGAAATCTAGATCCAGCAATGCTGAACAATGGTGGCTGGCAAGAATGGTTAGCAAGCTAGGCAAAATACTTAGTGGTATTTCATTCGTCTCTAAGTTCAAATTCTGCCAAGATTGCCTTTGACTTTCATTCTTTCGGAGTCGATAAAATAAGTACCAGTTGAACACGGGTTGATGGAATCAGCTTAACCCCTCCCGCAAAATTGCTGGCCTTGTGCCAAAATTTGAAGTCAATATTTTTTTGTTATTTTGGGATTATCCATTTCTAGAACAGCCTCTCTGGTTTTTCTTTCTAATGTTAAGAAGACAATGAGGTTTGTCTTATAAATTCTAAGCTGGTCACTTATTCTCAAATCTACATTTCTTTCCTCCTCAAATCATAATTTTCTGTTTTTTTTGAGGAGGTGGTGCAAGTAATGTGAAGCCATCTTGTATTCACCACTCAATCACTCTTCAACCAATGTTAAATAACAAACAACAATGCATTCAGATATAGAGGAAACAAAAGCTTTATATTCATAAAACAATCAACTCATCAATAAATGTGGCTGTCTGTATTTCTTGTTCCTCTGCTTGCTCCTTCTCACCCCTTTCTAGTAATTAGGGATGCTTGTCTCCCTTTAAAGCAGATGATAACCACTCCTATGAAACTGCTGGCCTTGTGCCAAAATTTGAAACCCAAATGTAGTGTCTAAGACTATATCTAAGGTGTAATCTGGAGGAGATTTGGCTACTGTTTCTAGCAGGTTGGAACCGCCACAAAACAACTCCTTCGATCACTTGGTATACTTGAATGAACTTAATGATGGTGGCCATGGTGGAGTGAATGGTGGTGGTGGTGGTGTAAATGATGTAGATAATTATGATCCTGATAATTATGATGATCGTTCTTGCATGAACAACATAGCCATCATCATCACCATCAGTATCCTCACCATTAACATCATCATCATCATCATCATCATCAGTAGCAGCAGTGCCACCACCACAACCACCACCACCACCACCCGCAACCACCACCACAACCACCACAACCACCACTGCCACTACCACTGCCACCACCACCTGCAACCACCACCACCACCACAACCACCACTGCCTGCAACCACCACCACGACCACAACCGCCACTGCTACCACCACCCGCAACTACCACCACCACCACCCGCAACTACCACCACCACCACCCGCAACTACCACCACCCGCAACCACCACCTGCAACCACCACCACCACCACCACCACCACTTCCACCACCACCTGCAACCACCACCACCTCCTCCTCCCGCTCTTCATCATCATCATCATCATCATCATCCCCGTCGTCATCACCACCTGCAATATATGATTGATGTTATTTTGTTTCTCTTCAGACGGATGAAGCTAGTGCATCGTTGATAATAAAGGCTACCAGTAAGAAATCACCCAGGTAAGTAAGCAGCAGCAGCAGCCAGAGTGACCCAGATTACTTCACCCAGAAATAATTAGAAAATTAAGGGGGTAAACAAAAAATACATAAAAATGGGACAAAATGAACAAGAAACCACAAAGATATCTGGTGAATCAATATTTTATAATTTATTAATATATTTAAATATATTTAAATATTTAGTTAAATAATTCTAAATGTGTATTCCTTTAAGCTACACAAGATTGGTAAACAAAACATCTAAAACAAATGATGTGTGTCTGTGTGTGTGTGTGTGTATGCACGCACATGCATACGTGTGTGTTATACATACATATATGTATACATATGTACATTATATGTGTGTGTGTGCATGATACATACATACATATATATATATGTATACATACATACATTATATATATACATGTTTGTGTGTGTGTGTGTGTGTGCTTGAAACATATATATATGTATAAATACATACATTATATATATGTATATGTGGAGGTGCAATGGCTCAGTGGTTAGGGCAGCGGACTCGCGGTCGGAGGATCATGGTTTCGATTCTCAGACCGGGCGTTGTGTATGTTTATTGAGCGAAAACACCTAAAGCTCCACGAGACTCCAACAGGGGGTGGTGGAAACCCCTGTTGTACTCTTTCACCCCAACTTTCTCTCACTCTTTCTTCCTGTTTCTTGCGTAATGCTGCAATGGACTAGCGTCCTGTTCAGCTGCGGGGGAACACATACGCCATAGAAACCAGGAAACCGGGCCCCTGAGCCTGGCTAGGCTTTAAAAGGGTGCATAAATAAATAAAAAAATATATATGTATATATATATATATATATATATATATATATATATATATATATATATATATATATACATGTGTCTATGTGTGTGTGTGTGCATGATACATATATACATATATGTATACATACATTATATATATATGTATGCATACATTGTATATATGTATGTGTGTGTGTATGCATGCATATATACATTCATAGCTATATATGTATCAGATACTGGGCTTCACAGAGGAGATGACAAGGGACCAAGAATTCTGGTGGTTTGCTGTACTTGATAAGTACGTCAAGCTAAGGCAAATTGTGTCTGTCCATGTATACAGGTATGTCCTCTACGTCCCTCTCTCATACAAGAGATCCTAGTCTCGCAGGCTCATGGGTGCTGGTGTCACATACAATGCACCCACGCCAGTGCCTTGTAAAAGCCCTTGTGCTGTTGTCACGTAAAAGTTCCCAGTACACTCTGTAAAATAGCTGGCATTAAGAAGTGCATCCAGCCGTAGAAACTATGCCAAAGTGAAGGCGGCGAGCTGGCAGAAACGTTAGCATGCTGGACGAAATGCTTAGCGGTATTTCATCTGCCGTTACGTTCTGAGTTCAAATTCTGCCGAGGTCGACTTTACCTTTCATCGATAAATTAAGTACCAGTTATGCACTGGGGTCGATGTAATCGGCTTAACCTCTTTGTCTGTCCTTGTTTGCTCCCTCTATGTTTAGCCTCTTGTGGGCAATAAAGAAATAAGAAACTATGCCAAAATAGGCTATGGAACCTGGTGTAGCTCCCCAGCTGGCCAACTCCTGGCAAACCATCCAACTCATGCCAGCATGGAGAACAGATGTTAAATGATGATGATATATGCATGGATACGTACACACACACAAACACACACACACACACAGAGGCTAGGCTGCTTGCTTAAGAAGGTTGCTTCCCAACCACATGTTTTCAGATTCAGTCCCACTGCTGGGCACCTTTGGCAAATGTCTTCTACAACAGCTCCAGGCTTATCAAAGCCTTATGAGTGGATTTGGTAGATGGAAGTTGAAAGAAGCTCATCGTATGTATATATGTGCTTATACATGTGTGTGTGTGTGTATGCATGTGTGCATGCATGAGTGTGCGTATGTATTTTTGTGTTGTCTATTCTTGACATATGTATGTGTGTGTATCTATGTTTGTGTGTCTGTGTTTGTCCCCACAACATTGCTTGACAACCAATAGTGGTGTGTTTACATCCCTGTAACTTAGCGGTTCAGCAAAAGAGACCGATAGAATAAGTACTAGGCTTACAAAGAATAAGCCCTGGGGTTGATTTGCTCCACTAAAGGCGGTGCTCCAGCATGGCCACAGTCAAATGACTGAAACAAGTAAAAGAGTAAGAGTAAAGAGTATATATGTATATATATATATATATATATATATATATATATATATATATATATATATATATATATATATATACATATATATATATATATTTCATGACAGGATAGACCTCAATGAAGTGCAATTGAATTTTGTGTTTGGAAGAGGTTCCTAGTGAAGCAATTGCAGGAGAAATAATTGGTTAGGAGTAAACCATTATTCCTGGCCTTTGTTGACCAGAGAAGGCTTTTGAACAGGGTACCACACAAAGTCATCTGGTGTTTATTAAGGAAACTAACCATTGATGAATATCAAGTGAGTCTGTATAAGCCATGTATAAAAACACATTAAATAATGTGAGTCAACTAGCACTACGCAGAGGAATTTCGCATGAGGGTTGGAGTCCATCAAGGTTCAGTTCTCAGACCCTTCCTAATCATCATAGCCCTACAGGCCATCACATTGGAGTTTAAGACTGGCGATTCATGGGAGCTTCTATATGCTGATGATATAGTTCTCATTGAGGAATTAGAGAGAAAATTCTAGGCTTAGAAGCTAAACCTAAGATCGAAAGATTTGAAGGTAAACCTAGAAAAGACAAAGGTTTTAGTGAGTAGGAAAGAAGACAAGAGCCTGGTACCTTCAGGGAAATGATCTTGCTCAATATACAGAAAAAGAAGAAGTATGAACTCCTTACACTGTACCCAAAGTAAGCTAAGGACAAAAAGGGATGTAGTAGAATCATATGCAAACTAGCAGAGAACATGAACTTTGAATATGATAGATGCACTTGAACAGTACGTTGTATGAACACACTTGAAATAGACTCCTTGAATGCCTGGACAGCTTGCTAGAAGTACATGATAGCTTTTGCTAGCTAGGAGATGTCATCAGCAAGGGAGTTAATTACTCTGAAAGTATAGTAGTCAGAGTAAGTGTGGGTCGGAGAAAGTTCAGAGAGCTACTACTGCTGTTGTTGACAAGTTTTATCCCATATAGTGTGATATATGTTAGAACTGCAATGCCGCATGGTAGTGAGACGTAGGCTTAGATGTAGAAGACATGAGAAAACTGGAAAGAAATGAAGTGAGCATGCACCATTGGATGTGCAATGAAAATGTGCATGAGAGACATAGTATAAATGTACTGAGAGAAGAATTGAGCATATGAGGAATCAGAGGTTGTGTGCAAGGAAGAAAACTGCTGGTATGGACATGTGATGTATATGAAGGAGGGCAGCTGTATGTATATGCATGTGTGTGTGTGCATATATGTGTGTGTGCATATATGTGTGTGTGCATATATGTGTGTGTGTGTGTATTTATTATCCAAATCTTACCAATCGATTTTGCACTCGGAATACAATGGAGTGTTAGGTAATAATCCAATTATATAACCTAATGCTCATCAGAGTTAGCCGATATGGAAAGGAATATGGTGACTGCTCTATTGTCTCTCTATTATGTGTGAATATATATATCATCATCATCATCGTCGTTTAACGTCTGCTTTCCATGCTAGCATGGGTTGGACGATTTGACTGAGGACTGGTGAACCAGATGGCTACACCAGGCTCCAATCTGATTTGGCAGAGTTTCTACAGCTGGATGCCCTTCCTAACACCAACCACTCCGAGACTGTAGTGGGTGCTTTTACATGCCAAACACATCATCATCATCATTTTCATTATCATTTCATGTTCATGTTCCATGTTGGCATGGATTGGATGTTTTGACAAGATCTGATGAGTCTGTGGACCACATTGTACTTCAGTGTCTGCTTCAGTATAGTCTCTCTCTCTACTTGGATGCCCTTCCTAATGCCAACTACTTTTCAGTGAGTACTAGGTGCTTTTTTTCATGCCACCTTCATTATTGAGGTCACAAGGCTGTAAACCCTGTGGAAGGTGTGGAAGTCAACTTCAGAATTGGAAATTTGGTAATAAGGGTTTAAACTATGTAAAGATGGGGCAGGTTCTTGTAGAAGATCTGCAGGGCTACTCACATTTAGCAGGAGGAGGGGAGAGAGAGAAAAGAGAAAGTGATTAGTAGGAGGTGCAAAGAGATAATAATGGTGATGAGGTACATAGGTGCCCCTACAAGGCACAAGATGAGTAGAAGTGGGTGGATGGCTGGGTGGTTTGAAAGATTGTATGAGAAGGAAATGAGGGGATGGGGAAGTAGACTGCAAGAATGGGTAGAGTTGAAGGGTGGATGAACAATGAGTCATGAGTTGGGGAAGATAGAATGATGCAGAAGAGAGTGGTGAGGGAAAACTAATGATGATGATACACTTGACAGTGAGGGACAAGAGAGGGAGATGACATGGTTGGATTGTCTGCAGGAATAGTGTGTGGGATGGGGATGAATCACTGTAATAAGGGTAGAGAGCATAATACATAGCACTTTCAGGACTCAGTTTTTCTGAGGAGGGCAGGTCTTTTCAAGAACCTCATATTACCAAAGATCCTAGTCTTTTGTCATTTCTTCTGTCAATCTCAGGGTCCCAGCTCATCCTTCACCATTTCATCCCATGTCTTCCTGAGTTTCCCTTTCCAGCATGTTCCAGCTACATTAAGCAGTCAGCATTTCTTCATACAGCTGTCCTCATCTATATGCACCACATGTCAATAACAGTGCAATCTTCTTTCTTGAACACAAATCTTATTTTTCATAAGCTCGGTTTTTCTCTCTGCGGTTTTGTATTATGCCTTTCATGCACACTAAAATTGCACATCTAATTGATCACACACACTTCATTTCTATTCAGTCTTCTCGTATCCTTTGCATTCAAGGCCCTTGTTTCACTATCATGCAGCATTGCAGTTCTAACACATATCATACAATTTGCTCTTCACTGTAAGGGTAAACATCTTTGCTATCAGCAGCTATAGCTTGCTCCCTGAACATTCTTCAACTCTTTCTTATTTTGGTTATTATATTTCAGAGCAACCACCTCCCTTCCTAATTACATCTTCTTGGTAACAAAAGCTATCAAGTACTTCTCTTAAGTCATCTGGGTATGTAAGAGAGACTATTTCTGATGTGTTCCTAAAATACTTCTAGCTGACAAGACACAGAAATTCTTGGACACCTGTGTCCCCGAATCCCTTGTGCTAATGAACACACAGTCATCATAAATGTTAGAATTCACAGTCATCATGTATGTGACTTTGGCAATATGTAGTCCTGTATTATCATGGCAGAGCACCACCCCTTTATGACTGACCAATGATGCATGCATTTTCTGTAAATTTTTATGCCATTTTCAGAGCAGTTTTGTTTCGTTTAACACTCCATGATAGACTTCACCCTTCAAGTCCCTTCAAACAAAAAGCATAACTTATTTTTAGATATAGTCCTGGTTTGGGAATGGATTCTCCTTTTTCATTGGATGCTAGCCATTGTGGTTTTAAATGGATATGATTATAAAGAACACACTTTTCATCATTTGTGATGATTCTACTCAGGAAAGTCTCTGTAGTAAGTCTACTCTTCAATGATAAGAAGAGGGCAACTCTTTGATTAATCTGAGAAGGAATCATATGATGTGGGACCGACTGACCAAATTTAGACACTTTTCCTTGTCCATGAAGGTGTTTTATGATTAAGATATGACTTGAGTTAAACTGTTTTGCCAATTCCTATACAGTTTGCTTTGGATGTTTGTCAACTACAATTTTAGAAGCACAATACTAACAGAACTCGGTCATCCAGATTGAGAAAACTCTGTGAGAGAAAAATTTCCTGAGCAAAACTCAAAACTGGCCAGCCATCATTGGTATGTCCAAACACTTAAAGCTGTATTTCCATAGACAGAACAAATATACAGTAATAGTCTTATTGTATACAGTACTTGGATGCACTACAATGTTACTTGCCATTTCCACTGTTGACGTGTTTCTTTTGAATTCATGCAGCATGCAGTGTCTCATATGGATCTGATCTAAACTCATTTTAAATGATAAAATTAATACAAATTTAACCACTATGATATAAAGTAATATGCAAAGAAAGAACAAAAAAAAAACAAACACATTAGAATGTAAAGATTAATGCTTATTTTATTCTGAGTACTGAGAAAGTACCCATCAATGAGGTCTTGTGAAAAATGTGACAAAACTTTTTTTCCAATTTGTGTGTGAATATAATGAATATTATATTGCCAAAGTCACACAGTAAAAGGTTATAGCACTAAAAATGGAAGTTTTACCTCTTTATTCTTACTTGCTTGTCCTTTCTCCATCTGACTATCATCTGTTCAGATTATTGCAACATTATTTAGAGGGAAAACACTTCATAAATTGTGAAGAGGTTAAAACTGACCTTGCATTTCTTTGCTTTGAAACCTAAAATATTTTAACAACCAAGGAACCAAGGATTCAACAATTAGCTAAATAGACGGGATTTTGTTATAAATAATGAGGTGAAATATTATCTTGATTAAATATATCAATTAAGATGAAAAATGTGTTTGATTCTTTCCTATCTTGAAATGCAGCAGGGCTTTCTTTCCAAACTAATATATCATCATGGGATACCAGACAAAAATGTACCACAGTTGGCAGGTACCATTTATATATATATCATTATCATCATCATCATTGTTGTTTTACATCAACTTTACATAGTAGGATAGGTTTGATGGGTTGTCACAGCCAAATAAGATCCTTTCTGAGTCATATGGACACAGAAGGCTGGTTTCTGTGGCACAGATATCTTCCTCCTGGATGGGACACTAGTCTGTTATATTTGCCAGCTGAATGAGCTGGAGCAATGTGAAATGCAGTATTTAGCTCAAGAACATAATGCATCACCCAGTCCAGGGATCAAAACCACAACTTTACGATCATGAGTCCAACACCCTAACCAATAAGCCACATGCTTCCACAGTCAGAGTCTGCACATATTCAGGAACTCTGCTTATCAAGATGGATTGAAGACTTCATCTCACCCATGTTTCATTTCTAAACACCAGCCACTTTACAGAATGTGTCAGGTGCTTTTTCATGATATCAGTACCATAGAGGTATCATGTCTTGGATGAACTATAGAGCTCTCACAGCCTCATACTTTACAGAGTGTACTGAGTATGTTTTTCATGAAGAAACCATCATTAAGAAAATAATGCTGCAGTTATACTCATCTATGGTCATACCAAACAGCTATCTACACCCATGAAACCTGGAAGAAGGCAGTGTAGATCCATCACTTGCTGGATGCATTCCATCGATGCTGCCTATGTTTTATCCTGGGATTCTCTTACCAAGACAGTTTCAGAAACAATGAGGTGATGAGAAGAGCTGGCATGAGAAGTTTGCAAGACATGGTGACCAAGTGGTATATTGTAGTTTACTGCCATGTAGTTTTGATTACTGCAGGAGAGATATGCTACCATTATGATAAAGTGGATGCCGGAAGGAAGAAAAAGAAGACATGGTGTTGTATGTTCCAGAATAAAATGATAGCAATGGGAATCAGCCTGAGTACAATTAAGAGAAAAGCAAACCACTGGGATGCTTGGAGAAGGCTCGTTGCCCATAACACTGGAGGATCTAAGAGCCAACACACACACACACACACACACACACACACACACACACACACACACACACACACACACACCAACATATTAGTACAGTGAACTTTCTCACTCACTCTGTTTTTCTCTCTATTTACCAATAAATCAATCAATCATCAATCAATCAGTCACAATAATTCGGTTTGTATTTATTCCTTCTAGTTTTGATAGTTGATTTTGACAAGTAAAATATATTTCTTATCAACAAATGCAGCTTGATGGTGCAGCTGCTTGACTGAATTTTAATCAGGATATTTTACATCCCAATACCTCTTCATTCTTTTCATATACTCAATCAAAGAAAACTTCCTTAAGCCTTTTTGTACTATTGATATACTATTTAATTTAATTCAGTAGTCCACTGGTATTTCTGCTGACAGCTCCACAACTTGCAATAGCTAACCCCTGTTTCACGTTTTGCCATGGTTACTATTACAGTCTTCTGCGAACAGGTTCTTCTTTGCATCTATCCAAAGAAGATCGCCATTCTTTTCTTTAACCCTTTAGCATTCAAATTGGCCATAACCAGCCAAAATATTCTACCTGTTTTATATTCAAAATGGTCAGATCATCCCCCTCACACCAACCCTACATTGTCATTCTGAAAATTAACTGTTACCTCATACAAACTCTCAAAGTTACAAAATAATGCATGTTTAATTCAAAACAATGTGAATAAATAAGCTTTTGACAAAATAACGTGAACGCTAAAGGGTTAATCAAAAGTTTAGAGGTTAGTATCCATCACATGAAAGGATAAACAGTCTCCTATGCCAACATGAGCTTAATCCTTTTGCCCTCTATGGAGCATAGGCCACCAATGACTTTTCTATACAATTCTTGAGTCTGGGCTGTTCTTTTTTGTGGGGTTTTCCGGTTTTTTAAATTTTTATTGAATTGTCATCAACTCTTCAGTAACTTTGCTTTTTTCTAGGTTGGGATGTTGACCCCACACAAACCGTTTTTATGTCTGGGAAGAAGTGGTCCATATTAGTTTGGCCCCCATTCTTTGACCTATCCAGCATGGGAGGCTGTACTAGGAGCTTGTGTTCCACTAGCAATAACTAGCTCACAGGATCATTGAGCTATACAAACCAACACACCACAATCAAGGTTGTACATCATAGGGGCCCTATCTGACATGACTAACTCAGTGGTGGGTATGTATGCCGCTGACCCAGTTATAGCCTTGAGTGGTGCCTTCTGTAGCATGTCTGTTGTGCATAGCCTTCCTCATCCACTGGTTCAGGCATTGAGAATTGTTGTAAGCATCATCCACTTGTTTCACTGTTGGGGGTCTTTGGGGGTTGGTTGCACTTAGTCTGGGTTCTCTCTCTTTGACCACATCACCAAGGATAGTCCTACAAGGAGTTTAGGACTCTCAACAGCATCGCTCTCAGAGTCATCGGTCCACGTAACCTCCTCCACCACAACTAGAAGCAACCATCCGAGGTGTATGTATATATGTACGTAATTATGTATGTGTATGTATGTATGTATGTATGTACGTTACTTTGAGTCTTACGAAACGTTTTTAGCACTTATATGGAAATAATGCCTATGAACCATGGAAATACAGATAATGTACTTTTTAATGTACTTTTTTAACATAACATGTACATTTTGATATAATACATGAACGGTCATACATCAAACTACTTAGATGTAAGATTACAAGCTCTTGGTTTATATCTGATTATTTTCTTTTCTTTTTTTTTTTTTTTTTTTTTTTAGTTTTGTTTTTGCTATATTTTATATAAATGTTACTCTGCAATATTTGGATTTCACTGAGATTATTTTATTGTGTATGCACATGTTTGATCTTCTCGTTTTGACACACTCTCAAATACTCTCTTTCTCTCTCTGTTTGACTTCCATTTTGTTTCTTTCTTAATCTTTCTCTTTCCTTTTCTCTCAAATACACACACACTCTCTCTCTTCTTCTCACACACACACAAATTTTTCTCATGTATACTCTCTCTCCCCCCCTCTCTTATACACACTGTTTCTCACTCACATATGCTCTCCTCTCACAATCCCCCTTTTCCTCATGCATTCTCTCTTTCAAACATGCATACACATACTCTTTTACTCCTCCCTCTCTCACACATACTCCCTCTCTTTCACACATACTCCCTCTCTTTCTCTCTCTCTCACACACACACACACACATACAAACGCACATATGCACATACACTCACAATCCCTCCATCTCTCATGCATTCTCTCTTTCAAACACGCATACACATACTCTCTTACTCTTCTCTGTCGCACACATATTCTCTCTCTCACACACACACGCACACATTCTCTCACACTCTTTCACACACACACCCTCTCATTGTCACACACATACACACCACTCTCTTACATACATACACACATTCACCCTCTTTCACGCACACATACACACATTCTTTCAGACATGCACACACATACATATTTCCAATTTCAAAATTTGAAAAAATCCAAAGTAGACTTTTATTATTGTTGTTTGCACATATTTGTTCTCTTCTTTCTTCATTTTTTTCTCTTTCTTTCTCTCTTTCTCTTTCTTTCTTTCTTTCTTTCTCTCTCATTCTTTATTTCTATCTTCTTTCTTTCTCTTTCCTGCTCTCTCTCTTCTCATCTCTTTCCCTCTCTCTTTCTCATTCCTCTCTCTCTCTTTCCCTCTCTCTTTCTCATTCCTCTCTCTCTCTTTCCCTCTCTCTTTCCCTCTCTCTTTCCCTCTCTCTTTCCCTCTCTCCCTCTATTTACCTACCTATCTGTCTATGTCCATCTCTCTCTTTTTATCTTTTCCCTCTCTCTCCTTTCCTCTAATTCCCCCTCTCTCTCTCTCTCTCTCTCTCTCTCTCTCTCTCTCTCCTATCTATCTACCTATCTGCCTGTCTGTGTCTATCTCTCTCTCTCTCTGTCTCTCTGCTTCAGCCTGAGAGTATTCCACACCTCCTCTATGCATTCTGTCGCTGCTTCATATACAGAGGAAACAGCAGTAACGCCTCAATCTGTCCAAAATCTCAGGTATGGTTACCAACGTACTGATGGAATGGCTAAACATACAAACACCTATACCCTACATACACGCACACACACATAAATACACCTATACTTATACATACATATATACATACATAATGCATACGTGCACATACCACTACACAAACACACACACACACACACACATGTGCATACATACACTTACTTACACACACACACATATAATACAGACACATTGTCACATATACACACCTACACACACACATGTAAGAGAGACTATTTCTGATGTGTTCCTATGTACTTCTAGCTGACAGGACACTGAAATTCTTGGACACCTGTGTCCCCGAATCCCTTGTGCTAATGAACACACAGTCATCATAAATGTGACTTTGGCAATATGTGGTCTTGCATTATCATGTCAGAGCACCAAGCCATTATGATTGACCAATGGTGCATGCATTTTCTGTAAAATTTTATGCCATGCTTCCAGCTGACAATAATACTTCATTAGCACAGGATCCCTTGTGCCAATGAACACACAGTCACCATGAAAGCGAGAAGGTCTTCTTCTGTGACATACACAACGGTGACTAGCACGTTTGCATTTGAACCTGCTGGAACAACGCATTAAGAATAAATATGCAAACCATTGTTTCAGATCTCACTGGACACAATGCAAACAACGATTTCACACACACACACACACACACACACACACACACACACACCTACTCATCACACATATACGTACATCAATCTCTAATTCTTAAGTTTAATTTTTTTTTTCCACAGTCACCATGTTTATAAGGCCATACTGGAGTACTGCTTTTATATGCATGACACAACTCGATGTATTTTTGCATCTACCTCTTATTTTAGAGACGGTGTTTTTTGATTTCATATATTAAAAAAGTGTGTGTGGGTATGTAGAGGTTTTCTGTTCTTTTCTTACTTTTATTCTTGTTTTATTGTTTTTTCTTTTATTGTTTTGTTTCATGAATGTTGATCATGTTGGTCTTTATCTTGTTAGCTGTTGTAGTTTGTTTTTGTACATTTTGTTATAGTTGTCGTAGTTGTTTTAGTGGTTGTTGTAACAATTACAGTTGTTGTAATATATATGTATATATATATGCATATATATAAATATTCTATAATTATGAACATAATTATAATTAGGGGTCAGCTAATTGCTTCACCACATATACCAAATTTAGAAATAAGAGTTAAAAATTCCTTTTCTACTACTGTAAGAATCTTCATGACAGTAACACACTTTTTTTACGTAGGCAAAGAGAAAAACAATAAATCAACATGACTCCGGTTAGCCACAGACACGTTTCGAGATTAAAGTGTTTAATTACTTACTTAATTTGAAATTATACATATATATATATATATATGTACACACACATTCATACATATATATATATATATACACATATATATATATATATATATATATATATATATATATATATATATATATATATATATATAAATCGTAAATGCAAAAAATAAAGACAAAAACACAAAGGATTCTGCGGTACACATGTTTCAAGCTTTTATATCAGTGTATAATTGACAATACAAAGCTATCTTCAGCCGCAAAAGTATTTCTCTCCCAAGAAATTATATCACATCGGCGTTAAAGGAGGAAGAAAGGTGCGATATAAGAGGTGAGGTTCCACCTCTTATATCGCACCTTTCTTCCTCCTTTAACGCCGATGTGATATAATTTCTTGGGAGAGAAATACTTTTGCGGCTGAAGATAGCTTTGTATTGTCAATTATACACTGATATAAAAGCTTGAAACATGTGTACCGCAGAATCCTTTGTGTTTTTGTCTTTATTTTTTGCATTTACGATTTATTCTTTCACCTCAACCACGAGCTGGCATACACAGGTGCTTACAATTGTCAAGTATATATATATATATATATATATATATATATATACACATTCATACATACATATATACACATTCATAAATACATACATATATATATATATATATATATATATATATATATATATATATATATATATATAACTTACTTGGGAATGCATGCGTGGCATTTTATATATATATATACACACATAATACAAATGTGATGAGATTCATTACAGTTGTTTCAGGTGTGTATAGGCTTTAGTAAATACATGAGTGTCTGTACACACTATTGATACACAGGTATGCTGTCCTTGACTCTGCCTTGATGTGTTTGTTATTAAACTACCTCAATTTTATTGGATCCTGAAAATAATTGTGGGTGGGGAGTTTGTCGGGGGTGTAATTCTAATGTCTTTCTTTCATGATATTGGGTGATTGGACAGGATCTGACAAGTCATAGGATTACATTACTCCAACCTCCATTGTCTACTTTGACACCGTTTCTATTGCTGGATACTCTACCTATTGCCATCACAAGTTACTATTTAACTCACAAGACTACTCGACTGAGTGAGAGTATAGTAGCAATGGAGATAGTTTTATGTTAGGTGTTGAGAGTTTAAAGTATACGAGAGGAACAATAACAGGTGTGTTGCTGTTCACCTACATTATATAAGGGCAGGAGGGAGTAATTGGGGTGGAGATGGAAAAAGAGATAAAGATGGTGGTGGTGGGGTGATAGAACATACCCTCAAGGTACAGAAAGAGAATGAATAGATGAGAGGGAGGGGTCAGAAGATCAAGAAGGGTCGATGGGTAAATTTTGCAAGTGTTTGAGAGGACAGTGAGAGCTGGTTAGATGTACGGGTTGAGGTATATGTAGTAAATGGTGAACAAGGGTAGTTTAATTACAGCTTCATATTAATGTAGTTATAAGAATGATGGGATGAGCAATAGGGAGATGAAGGGTTGAGGTGGCTTGACGGACAAATTGGGTGTGGGACCCTGTTGGGTGTATACACATAAACACATTGATTTTAGGATCTCAGTTAAGTAGTGATTGAAAAGTTATCTTGAGCACTGCATATTGCCAATTGTCTTAGTCCTTTGTCATCTCCTCTGTGAGGCTCAACATCCAAAGATCATCCTACACTAATTCACCCCATGTCTTCTTGGGTCTCCCTGTTTAACAAGTTCCATCCACATTAAGCAAATGGCACTTCTTTACTCAGCTATACTCATCCATACACATCATATGTCCATACCAATGCAGTCTTGCTCACTACATTTCATTCTTCTTATGCCTAATTTTTACTCTCAGCATATTTGTTCTCCATCTTTTAATGTACACTGACATTGCACATCTAGCAGTACATTCTTGCTTCGTTTCTTTCTAGTCTTTGCAAGTCCTCTACATTCAGGGAACATTGTCTCAATACCATATAACATTAACGTTCATACATAAGCACCATACAGTCTACTTTCCACCCTGAGAGAGAGAGAGAGAAACCTTTTGTTACCAATAGTTGGTAATAGTTCTCTGAACTTTCTCCACCCAGTTTTTACTCTGGCTACGATACTATTATCCTTCTCCATGGCTACTTAGGTCACCTAGATAGCTGAAGTTATCTACCACTGCTAGAGAACTTGAGTATATATAAAAAAAAATAAATTACATATGTGTTCTTGGAGTTTATTGCTCCAGTGCATTTGTCACAAACAAATTCTACTTTCTCTGTCAACTTGCCTGTGATTGCACTGCATTTCCTCTGTGCCCATCATTTGCACTGCATCTCCTGTGTGCCCATCATTTACACTGGGCACCCCATATAGAATTTCTACCTGCACCTTTTCTATGTATTTAACAGGGCCATTTTCCTGAAGAGAGTAAAGTCTTATTTGTTTTCCTGTTAATCAAAACTTTTGTCTGTAGACTTGATAGAAGAGTGGGTAGGTAGCTGGGGGACTGTCTTCAACACCTGTAAAGAAAAAAGTTTGTGCAAAAGCTAACCAACAGGCAGTAGGCTCTTACCATGCCCAGTTATACAAGTATTTACCATTCAATGAATTACTATTTTTTTCAATCTCCCAAACCACTTGCTATAAGTAAATGAGATTTTGGCAAGGCACACATCCACACATGCACCTACTTAGGACTCTTACTTATCAGATCAAAATAAACTTGCAATTTAAAGCATTGTGTATTAGCACACCAGGCAGTTAGATGAACACAAATAGTGCCTCACACATCCATATTTTAACTGACCATTCAATATACAAAGAGATGGTAGTGTATGTTGAAATAAATCTATTTAGTAGATTTAGGTCATGATAGAATTGTAATTTGGTCTGTAATCTCTCTCTCTCTCTCTTGCTATAGATATATATATATATATATAAATTTATATAAATAAGGATAAGATCGTTATTTAAAATACTGATCATATCAAGTGGTTAGCATGGGAATAAAAACCTCAAAGGTAATAATTATTATTAAAATTGATGTGGTTTTAGAGTCAAGTTTTGACTGCTATATCTAGCATGACGGTATCTTTTAGATACCTTTAATTATATATATATATATATATATATATATAATGAATAGGTGAAGACAAGCTGAATTAATGAGAATTCTAAAGTAAGAAAATTAGAAAGGTGGTATTCACTAAGGAGAATAAAATAATAATGAAATTATTGTATACAGTGCTCAGGTGCACTACAACTTGTCAAAAGTGCATATAAAGCATATGCAGTATTGTACAAATGTCTGGAAAGTGAACAGTGTATGAGTCAGATACATGCTTGCGTGTGCATGGAGAGGAGAAAATCAGGTGTAGTGTTGGCGAATTTCAGGGAGCATGGAAGTTTTGAAGGATGCAGTGCTTCGACAACTAACAACTGATGCCAGCAGTTTGTTCCATACTTCAGCAACTCTTAGTGTAAAAAATATTCCATTACATGCTAGAAGACTATATTTTAGGGATAATTCATTGATTCAGTTCTCACTGTGCCTTGTAGCACTTGAGGTGACAAGATCATCGCACCTTCTAACACTGAAAAGCATCCTTGATGGCTTGTTCCATTGTTAACCTTCTGCTTTTAAGATCTTTTATTATTGTTCTCTGTCACATTTCCTTTGGTCAGCCACATCGTCTTTTCCCTTGTGGAATCCATTGCAAAGTCAAACAATTACATTCCAGAATTGGATAAGAAAGATCAAATAAAGCAATTTAAAAAAATATAAAATACAAAATTCCAAATGATAGAGACTATATTAAATCAAAGATTGGAGACTCTAATTAATTCTTGTCACTTATTAGATGATGTAGTATGGTATAAGTATGTTAATCCTAAAAAGAGGATGTAAAAATTATTTTAAAATTATTTTAAAATTATTCTAAAAATTAAAAAATAAAGAATTAAACAATTTTATTTAAAAAAATATAACTAGAATTAATTAATAATTAAAAAAATATTTCTAAAGATAACTAAATGATTAAAGTACTTAAAAAACTTTTTAGATATAATTAAAAACTAATAAAAAAATAATTAAGATACTTAGAAATTATATAAATATAACTGTATATACTAAATTATACTAGCTATGCTAAATACACTGGACCAAGAAAAGGCAGATCCAACCTATAATAGTATATAGTTGATTTATCAGTATTATGTTTATTAGGGAAGGTTTTAAAAGTTCTTCTAAATAAATGTGTGCAGTATAACAGTAATTATTCTTTTTTTTTAATATGTTAGAGTTAAGTGTAAGGATAAGCAGTTTCTCCTCAAAGCACAAGCTGCACTTTAGTTTCTCTCCATTATACAATAGCATGTTGCATATCGTAAACCATTTAATATCATCCCTTATGTTCTTTGCTTTTAGGCTGTAGATAATTTTACTTAAAGGAGTGACGTTCTCATTTTTTTTAATATTTAAATGAAGACACATATTTATAATCTTGATTTGAATTTAGTTGCACAAGCACCTATATAACAGTAAATATTTTCCCCTGTTGTTACTGAGCATTTATAGATTATGCTTTTTCTTAGGTACTGGTTATTCAACAGTTTAGATTATTTCTAAAATTACACAATTGGTTAAGCCTATCATTGAGTGATTCTCTATCTGAAAGGTTCACATTCCATCTATTTTCAGTATTAGGTGTAGTACTAAGAACATCCTTTATATTGAGATATGAAACATTTGACATGCACAAGCTATCCCTACCTGAACTGGATATCTCTGATTCATTATATATACCTTTAGTTTCTTCTTCTTCTTCTTCTTTACTTTCTTATTCTTCTTCTTCTTTGCTTTCTTCTTCTTCTTCTTCTTCTTCTTTTCTTTCTTCTTCTTTTTCTTCTTCTTCTTCTTCTTCTTTGCCTTCTTCTTCTGCTTCTCCTCCTCCTCCTCCTCCACCACCTCCTCCTCCTCCTTCTTCTTCTTCTTCTTCTTCTGCTTCTTCTTCTTCTTCTTCTTCTTCTTCTTCTTCTTCTTATTATTATTATTATTATTATTATTATTATTATTACATGGGTTTGCTAAATTCATTTCAACAAACTGTCTTAATTTGCTAGCATGGTGTGCCACTATAATTTCAGCCAAATTTCTGGTGGTTGAATACACAAATTTAACTACTACTACAATTAGGCTTTAGCTGGAGACTGATTGTGAGGAGAAAATTCAGTATATTCCAAATGGGGAGATTTAAGAAGTGACATAAAGATATAGAAATAATGGAATGAATAAATAATGATAAGGCTTATGGTAACAATAAAAATAAAAATTCTTAGGCATACTTTAATAGGATGAATAATAAGAAATTATTATTGATAATAAGAAAGCAATGTAGGAAGAACAGTAAGCAACAATGGAAAAACTCCAAGTAATAGTTATAATGAAATGGGGCGGGGTCTGCACAGCAATGGGAACTAAGGGAGAAAACTTAGTGTGAATTGGAGCATTAGAACAAAGGAGCAGTGTATGGATCATAACAAAACTAACAATAATGATTTTTATGATGATAATAATAATAACAGTAATAATAATAATAATAATAATAATAATAATAATAATAATAATAATAATCCTTTCTACTATAGGCACTAGGCCTGAAATTTTTGGGGAAGGGGATAGTCAATTACATCGACTCCAGTGTACAACTTATACTTATTTCATCGACCACAAAAGGATGAAAGGCAAAGTTGACCTCGGCAGAATTTGAACTCAGAACATAAAGATGAGCGAAATACAGCTAAGCATATTGCCCAGCATGCTCACGATTTTGTCAGGTCACGGCCTTAATTAGAATAAGGATAATAATTTTAATAATAATAATAATAATAATAATAATAATAATAATAATAAGTGCCTAATTGTAGCAGCCCAAAATCAAGCAATATAAACAAACAACATGAAAGAAAATATAGATGGAGAGAATGTGTCAGAAAAATGTAGAACCTGTGGAAGTTGAACAAGACAGTGGCACACATTGTGGAAGAATGCCCCAAGTAGGCATAGGAAGAATATGTCAGAAATAGGGATTTGAAGCTATGTCAGAAATAGGGATTTGAAGCTGGAAACACATGGTGCAATCTCTGAGTTGAAAGAGTATTGGAGTCAGAGAAATGTATGATTTTGTGGGACTTTCTTATTCAAACAGACAAGAAGTTAGAACATAATGGACCAGAAATAACAATTATAGATAAGGAAAAGCAAAGTTGCTTACTGATCAACCCATCATGCCCGTTTGATTCCAGGATCATAAAAAAAAGAGGATGAAAAACCCAAAAAATACTATCCCTTAAAATTTGAAATAGGAAGAATTTGGAACATAACAACAGTAAAGGTCATGCCTATAATAACTGGTGTGTTGGGAACAGTAAGCTAAGATATAGACAAATGGCTGAAGGAGATTGGAATAGAATGCCTGGCAGTGCTCTTACAGAAAGTTTGTCTCTTAGGGGCAGCAAGGATTATCAGGAGAGTTCTAAGCACTTGAAAGACTGCTGAAAACTTGTGGATATCCTAAGGTTACAGGTAGTAACCCGCTACCTGCATAAATCCTACCAGGAATAAGACCAAACCTGAGCCAAGCCAAAATAATAATAATAATAGTATTTATAGATATGGATGAAAGAAAACTACATAGAATTGACAAAGCAAAAAACAGATGTAGGAGGCAAAAGATAATAATAATAATAATAATAATAATAATAATAATAATAATAATAATAGTAATAATATTAATAGGAAAGTAATAGGAATAACGAAAAGAACAAAGCGTATAAAAAATAAGGCTAAAAATTATAAATAACTCAGACCCAGAAATTGAATGTGCTTCTCCTCACAACATTACTAATAACAATATACATAGGGCTGTGTAGGGCAATATCAGCTATAATATTAATCCTAGAAAGCTTACCTAACCCTTAGCATTTAAACCAGCCATATCCTTCAAAATATTCTACCAGTTTCATGTTTAAACTAGCCAGACCCAGGCTCTCACACCAACTCAACAATTCTAAAAATAAACAGTTACATATCAAAATCTCTAAGCTATGAGATAATGCATGATTAATTGAAGAAACAATGTAAATAAATAAGCATTACATTTGATAGAGTAATTTGAACACTAAAAGGTTAAGACAGGTTACATGGTATAATATTCTATACAGGGACCTGGTAGTCACAAATATATTGGGAAAGTTTTTCATGTCCTAAAGCATTTCCTACCATCAAGTAAATATTGTAGGTTATTTAATAGATGCACAGTTTTGTAAGATAGATGCACGGATAATGGTAGAATAAGTACTAGACTTAAAAATATGTGTTAGGGTTGACTTGTTTGATTACATCCTTCAAGCATGGTCCCATGAATGAAACTAGTAAAAGATAAAAGATATATATACACACACATATTTATATACATGCATATATATATATTCATACAAAACTGATAATTCACTCTATATATGTGTGTGTGTGTATGTATGTGCTTGTATGTGTGTATATATATATATATATATATATATATATATATATATATATATATATATATATATATATATGTATATATATATATATATATATATATATATATATATATGTATATATATATATGTATGTATGTATATATGCATGTGTGTATGTATGTACATGTATATATATATATATATATATATATATATATATATATATATATATATGTATATATAATATATATATATATATATATATATATATATATATATATATATATATATATAGCAATCTGTATATCATACTTAAAACAGATGTACTGTTGAAAGTTTACTAAACTGTAGTATACGTCTCAATAAAGCATCTCTTATAGACATAATGTTAAAAAACTCAAAAATATATAAGTAGGATATGAAAATCATCCAGTAATGGCAGTAGCATTGTTAAATATGTATTTCTGTTTCTTTCAGTTATCATCTGGTACCCTAGATATTTGCTCAAAGAAGCAATGCCTGCTGCTACCTGATTTTTGCCTGCTACTGATGTATTTCTGTATTTTTTAACACTGTACATCTATAGTAGAAGCTTTCTTGAGATGAATACCATAATTTAGCTGTTTTTCAATAGTATATCTGCTCTAAATAATTATAATTTTACTTTTTTTTAATTTCATGGTGCTTATACAAATTCTTGAAATGAAAACTAATTTTCAATATAAGATCATTGATTTAAAATAAGAATTGATATAAAAAATTTTCATTTGTATATTTACAGTGAATATGCTTATAATAATAATAATAATTTCAAAAACATGTAAAATGTTTTTTCTCCCCTCTTTTCTCATCTGTTAGAGGAAGAAAAAATAAGGAAATTTTAAAGTGAATTTAGATTAACTAATCTTAAAATCTGGAGTTATGCTGTGCTGAAGAGTCCAGAAAGAGGACAAAATAGTACTGTCCATGGCTACCAGAGACTTCAAGTGTCTTATTGCATGAAAAAAATAAAAGAATTATATGGAAATATATGTATGCTCTTTTCACTCTTTGATAATGATTTCTTAGTATAAGGAAAATAAACTTAGAAGCAATTCCCTTCCCTTAAGTAACAATTACCAGTAGTTCCACCACTATATAAATGCTGGTTGAATTTCAAGTGCTATCCAAAGAAATTGATGCCAGAGGACGATGGCAAGATGAAATAAAAAGGATACTGATTCTAAATTATCCCAATGGATAATGCAACATAAAAATGCAGCCAGAAATCCCTTATTTGCACCTGGGAAAAAACATATAAAAGCTTGTGTATGTATCTGTAGTGAAATCATTAAATGTAATTACACAAAGAATCATTACACAAAGAATCATTACACAAAGCAAATCTTTACTGGGACTATAATGATAATACTGTTTTACTTTTAATTAATTACAAATGGGAATATAATAACACTATTTAACATGGTTTTTGTCTTTGGGTAGCAACCATTATTTCACACTTGTTTACTCTCAAAAAGTACTAAAAAATGGCTAACATTTCCTTCAAACTTTGCTTTTGTTACATTTATTTAAACCCCAAAGAATCCCTCTCAACACATGGCTATGATGCTCCCCCACTACTCCTCAAAGATGCACATATTGTCAGCCACTAAGAGACATGCTCAAGTGGTTAAGGACAAGCAAGTGACAAGCAAATCTGTAGTACTGAGCAAAATATTTGCTATAATGCTATTTCTGCTTCAGCAACTCAGTGCTGAATCTGTTTGAAATGTAATGGAAAACAGGTCAGTTTCAAAACATTGATGTCTAGATCACAAATACAATGTTTGAAGGGAATAGTAGTCATTTCCTTTGATTTCTAGATAAAAGCAAATAGGAAGTAACACTTGCTCAGCAAAAAATAAATAAAAATTTTGTTTCACAGTGTAATTCTATGTAAAGCAATATGACATTTTAGGAATGATTAAGCTGCTTAAAATGAGTATTATTAATATTGAGCTGCAAAAACAAACTCAATCCAATTTTATATTTCAGTTGGTATAAACATCCCAAAATTCGTGAAAACTGGAAAGTTGTCCTTGGATCCATAGCTTTGACACTAATTGGATCTGGTGAGTGAGAATCTTGTTAAGTGTAAGCATGAGATCCTGTTGAGTAGAGACATCATTGTTGTGTTATTATAGTAAATTGTTAATACAACTCACTGGTATATTTTGACATGTTTTATTTCTGTTTCAGCACTCCTCCTGGCAGGTTTATCTGTAGCCATATCAATAAAAGGTAAGCCCACACATTTTGAACAAGATCTCATTGGTATCACCCACCTTCCTTCATCCAGTCACTACACACACACATACACACACACACACACACACACACACACACACACATACACACACACACACATATCATTCATCATCATCATTTAACTTCCGTTTTCCATGCTGGCTTGGGTTGGATGGTTTGGTAGGAGATGGCAAATGACAGGACTGCAGCAAGCTCTAGTGTCTGTTTTCACATGGTTTCTATGGCTGGATGCCCTTCCTAGTGCCAACCACTTTATAGAGTATATTGGTTTCATATTAAGTAAAGTAGGAAAATATCCTAGTGTCTAAACAATTTTTCAAGCTGATCACATGCAGAAAGGTGTTTTCCTCCATGTTGGAAAAATTGTGAAGACACTTGGATATTTTCCTACTTTTCTCAACATGGAACCAATGGTAGCCTTAATTCACAAATAAGGAAATTATATCCACCAATGTAGTATTGAGCACTTATTTTGTCATTGACACTTATGAGTGGGAGAATTTACAAAAAAAACAACAACAGACGAGGACAGGTGGTGTAAACAACAAAAGGATGTGTACATACATTTATATACATATATATATATTTATACATATATATATCTCACCTTATAGTAGGTATGTATCTAAGTTTTGTACGACTCTTACTTACTCTATCTTTTATTCCCCCTCTCATTTTTCTTCCTTTCTCTTGCTCCCCCTCTCTCACATTTTTGGCCCTCTCTTTCTTTAACTCCCACTATTTCCCACTTGTCTATCTCCCTTGTACGTTTCCCTTTGTTTCTGACTTTTTTTCTAATCCTCAATCCCGCTGTCCCCTACCCATCTCTCCTCCTTCCACGTGACCAGTGTCCGGTCATGCATGATCTTTTTTTCTTGGCCTGACTGCCAACACGTCTTGTGTCCATCTCTCATGTTCCTGCCTTTAGGTTTTCACTTCATACACGCCAGCTCAATTTGAACCGTTCTCAGTCGAAAGACGCCTGTTGTTATTTCTTGTTGTATTCATAATTGTGTACCATGTTCTCCGTTTTTTTTTGTTTGTTTTTTTTTTGTCTTTGTTGCTGTACACATTCACTAGCTTTCTTACAAAGCGGTCTAATGCTCTTAGCTTAGACATTTTTTGGGGACAACCAGATTGAACCATCTCGAGTCTAACTGTCCGAAATGGTCGTAACTTCTGGTACTTGACTGATGAAAGAAAGCCAAGAATGACCCGTCTTTTTTTTGCCTGTCCTTCTAATTGTTGTTTCTCTTGTCAGCCTTTGTGTTGTCTATCTGTCCAAATGTTTTAATGCCCTCTATTCCGTTTCTGTCCCATTGTTATATATATATATATATATATATATATATATATATATATATATATATATATATATATATATATATATATATACATATATATATATATATATACATATATATATATATATATATATATATATATATATATATATATATATATATACATATATATATATATATATATATATATATATATATATATATATATATACATATATATATATATATATACATATATATATCTATATATACATATATATATATATATACATATATATATATATATATATATATATATATATATATATATATATATATATGTATATTTATATGTATATTTATATATATATATGTATATATGTATGTATATATATGTATGCATATATGGGTACAGGACATCACCAACTGTGTAAACAACATGAAGTACGAAAACAAACAAGTTAAATATGCAAACAACAAGAGAAAAAATTGAAAATAGGACAAGTAACAGAAAGAATGACCATTCATCAGTTGCTGGTTGTCTATCTACTCCTCATTTCGAGCATTCCCATTCTACTCTAATACCCTTTTCTTCCGTTCACCATTTTCTGTTTGTCTCTCCCTCTCTCTGTCTCTTTCTTTCTGTTTTTCTCTCTCTCATTGCACACACGTTATCATCTTTCTTTTCTTGCACATCATTCTAAGGACTGGATGTCTTCTCTCTCTCTCTCTCTTCTATCTTTTCTCTTTTCAAAGAAGATATTTCTCCCAGCATTCATTATTTTCCTCTCATTATGACCCTTCATGTTTGTTATTTTTTCAGCTTCCTTGTATGTCTCTACTGTCCTGTTTTTGTTCCCAACTTTGACCCTCCAGAAATCCAAAATTTTATTTTGGAATTTATGGGAGCAACTGTCTTCGACAACTCATATTGTCATTGAATGCTCGAAATTAGGAGTAGATAGACAGCCGACAAATGATGAAGGGTCGGTCTTTATGTTACTTATCCTGTTTTCCATTTGTTTCTCTTGTTTGCATATTTAACTCATTTGTTTTTGTACTTCATGTTGTTTACACAGTTGGTGATGTCCTGTACCCATATATGTATGCATGTATGTATGTATGTATGTATATATTATTTATATTATTATTTAATTGAACGCTGTGCATCCATTTCCAAATATGTATATATATATATATATATATGTTTGTGTGTATGTATGTATTTAGCAGAAGTAACAGAGTGACTCATGTACCAAGAGTTTCATGTGTTGGTAATTATGAAGCAATCAGAATTCTCGGCCCTTGGACCAGTTTGTTGCTTCAGCTAAATATTAATAAAAATATACATATACTCATATTTTGAGTTCTATTTTTCCAGTTTGCATCAACATGCCTAAGACACACAAACACACACACACACACACAGTAATTAAAAGACTTCCTAGTAGACACACATTCCTCCAGGCTTGTAGCTGAAGAATAAAACTCTTACAAAAGGACTCCATAAGGCAAACTATAATAACTATAATATGCTCAAAGTTACATTCCTGGCAAAGGCTGACTGTGTGGTTAACTTCACTTCATCACCAGCTTACGTCCAGTTTGATCCCTCAGTACTTATTCTTTGGACAAGTTTGTTCTACAATAGCCTCAAAATAACCAATTCCTTGTGGGTGAAATTTTGTGTAAACAAACCCCTACACACACACACTCATATACATATGTACACACATATATATATATATATATATATATATATATATATATATATATATATATATACACTTTATGTCTCGTTTCTCTGTTTGTTCTTTTTGTTGTTCGAAAAAAGTTCATTTTCTGTTTTCGTTTCTCATTGTATTTAACGTTTTTTCTTGATGTCCTGTACCCATGTATGCATGTATGTATACATATAGATGTAGGTATGTACATATATGTATGGATATATGCATATATTTATATATTATTTATATATATATATATATATATATATATATATATATATATATATATATATATACACATACATACATAGAGAGCGAGATATGTGAACTTTAGGTTAGTTAAAATATGTCTGTGACATATTTCAACTTCTAAAGGCAAATTCACAATATGTCACAAACATATTTTAACTAACTTAAAGTTCACTTATGCCTAAACACTGTTTGGCACTGTTATTGCTGTCACATCTGTGTTTGTGTGTGTGTGAAACCTCATGTGCAGACATATCTGTGTGGTTAGGAGTTTGTTTCTTAATATAAAGGTTTTATAAACTTTCTGCTTTTTTAGAAGCTTTCCTCTTTTCTTTAAATATCTCTTTATAGATATATGTGCGTGTATGTGTGTGCTTATATATTCATACATATGTATATTCATGTGTGTATATGCCATATATATATATTTATATGACATGAGAGATAAACAAATATGTAGATAACTTTTATCTTTTAATGGAGAATCTTACCTCTCACAATTCCTCATAGCACCAGCAGACAAAATGGAAAAGGCGTTGCCCAAGAGGATAGTGAGGGAGATGCACTGGGATATGCTTACCTTGTTTCTCATTTCATTTATTATTTTACATCTGTACTACAATGCTTCAAGCAAACTACAACTCGCTTTTATTAAAAAAAATTTTCTAACTTGCTACAAATAAAACAACACAAAACATGTTTTTATTTAATACAATGCCTCAATAAATGATGTTTAATTTCTTTCCTTCTGCAGCATCACACAGTGTTGTATTGTTCATTGCTGGACTTATATGCTTTATTCCTGGAGGTAAGTCTTGTTCGATAAAATTCCATCCTTCATCAGAGCTTAAGTTATATAATTCGTTTGAAGAGTAAGAAGGGACTTTGATCCAGCTGTGAAAGCAAATCCCACCACTCCCATACTTCAGCAAGAAGGGATCACATCCAACTACAAAAACAGGTCCCACTAACTCCCTGCATCATAGTTCAGTGGTTGGTGGTAGAAAGTTAGGGAAATCTAACCAAATGTAAAGAACAATTGTTTCAGAACACAAACCATTCCAACCATCCAATTATAGATTATTGAATTTGAAAGAGTAAAGGAAAAAAATAATGACTGGTGTTGTGAGGGAGGTCCTTTACTAGACTATTTTTACAGAAACATAATTCATATTTGAATCGATTTAATTGTGAAGCTCTAGTGTTCATACAATATGGCTTATGGTATTTGGTCACAATCTTTTACCTTCTGATTTCAAACCCTGTTGAGGTCAACTTTGCTGTTCATTTCAGATTTGATAAGTGTCTCACACAGGCAATGACAAGTGACTGAGACTTCTGGCGATTTGCTGTGCTTGAGAAGACATATCAAGCTAAGTGAAATCATGGTCGTGGCCAGTGCTGGTGACACATGAAAGACATCCATGCCGTTGACATGTAAAAGGCACCTGTGCCAGTAACATGTAAAGGTCACCCATGTCAGTGACACATAAAAAGCACCCAGCACATACTGTAAAGTGTTTGGCATTAGGAAGGGCATCCAGCTGTAGAAATCAAGCCAAAACAGACTGGATCTGATGCAGCTTACCAGCTCCAGTCAAACAGTCCAACCTATACCAGCATGGAAAATGAACGTTAAGTGATGCTGCTGATAATGATGATGATGAGGAGGATTAGTCAAGTAATGGGGTTGATTTATATTCTTCTTATAATGAATCATAGATGTGAATGGAATTATAATAGATGATAAAAAGAGGCATCGACAGCATGTTCTTTGTCTATCTCCTTAACTTCTTGGAGATTTTAAGTAAAATTATACTAATGTGTCCATCTGTTTTAATTTAATTAAATTCTATGTCTTTGTGCAGCTGAAGATTGCTCTGCATTTTAAATTGATGTAATGATTGCATTGTTCAATTAAATGGAGTTGCATGAAACGATCGGACTGCATTACCTCTGGATATCCTTGTTGCTTATTTTGATTTTAATCACCTTACTTTGAAATTGTATGGATAATACCGTACTAACTTCTGGTGCCTCAACTTAAGTACCATATTCATCTGAATCTAAATTTTTGCTGAACTCATCTACCATACCCAAAGTATATATATATATATATATATATATATATGTAGTATTAATTTTTTTTTTTATAAGAAATGGTTAAATAAAAAAAAATTGTTTCTTATAAAAAATAAATTGTTCTTATGGATGATGACTTTTGAATCACACTGTAGATAGATAAAAATTGTGAACATATAATCATTTTTTGTCATCTGTTTCAGTGTACCATGTGGTGTACATTTACTGTGCATTGCAAGGTAGAATGGGCTTCAGCTTATACAACTTACACATTTTCAAATGAGGAGAAGACAGAAAGGATCAGACCAACAAATAACATAAACCTTTGCGTTCTGAATGACACTTTTGTTGTGATTTATCAAGTGTGGTGGCCATCAACTGGATATACCGAGAGTACCAATGTGGTCAATACACTTACCCAAGTTAACCCATTTACAAGGGCAGTCCTGATTAAACCAAGATACAGATTGAAACCTTAATTGGCAATACTGACTACATCTACACCTGTTCTGATATACTTAGCAAGGAACTATTCCAAAGATCATACTAATGTACATAGTTAAACAGAGAGTATACACTGATGCTACTGCAAAGCAACAACTGCTTTTAACAAGGTACCAAATATTTACAGTATACATTGATTGAACTCTACTCAAAACACTCAAACACATACCCAAGGTACCAATACCCTTTGTCAAGAAACAGATCTATGCCCAACACAACCACCACCATCCAAGGTACAGAGATAATGATATATCCAGACAAGTGTAATAACATACTTAAACAAACATGTAATTATATTCCAAAATGCCCATACATACATGCATACATACACATACATTTGCCACATACACAAACACACAAAGACTTCCCTGCAAACATCACAGGACGCCATGGTTACCATCGATATGACTGTGTTGTGTGGATCAATGAAATACTGGCAACTACCAGTTTTAAGAGTACCAGTAGATCACATGACAACACTTTATAATTTATAACTGGTTGTTTGAAATCAATATGTGATATTTAGACTCTCTCCCTCACACACACACACATACATACACACACACACACACACACACATGCACAGATAAACATAAATGTGTATATATGTATGTTTCATACTAGCATGGAAAGCAGTTGTAAAAATGATGGTGATGATGATGATGATGATGATGATGATGATGATGATGATGATGATGATGATGACTCAGAAACTGTTTATGTTTCCAGAAACGAAAAAAAAGTGCTTAAGAAATAGATTACCCTGCTTATTTCAAAGATGAAAATATACAAGTTATAACAAATAATTTCACATACCATTTTCCCAAGTACCTGAGCATCAGGAATGAATGAGAATCTAATAGTTGTAACATGGGATTTTTCAGCTTCGTAATACAATGTGTGTGTGTGTGTGTGTATACATACACACACACACATATATACATTATATATACACACATGCACACACAAACATACACATATACATACATACATACATACATACATACATACATACATACATACATATACATTGATTGATTGAGTGAGTGATAGTAAGCTACAGGGAAAGCAGACAGTAGGAGAAATCTTCAGAAGAACTCCCATCAGACAAGTGTTTCAACCTGTTAGTTCCTGACTACCCAGGCCCACCTAGGTAGTGACTCCTAGGTGTCCTCCTGATGTTATTTAAATGTTACCTTTAGTGGGGATTAAACTCAAAACCTTCAGATGATACATATATATAACCCATGCTAGCATGGAAAGCGGATGTTAAATGATATATATATATATATATATATATATATATATATAGTTTTAGGGAAAATAACCAATTTTCAAGAACTCATCGATGAAAATCCACTATCACATATAGAAAAATTAATAATTAAAAGCACAATAAATGAGTATAATATAAATTAAAGTAAATATCATAAGATAAATATAATAAAAAGATTACACGTGTTTCATAACCAATTTTCAAATAGAAAAGAAATTTAAATCGATTAAAATCAATTGAAATTATCTAAAATAAGTTCTATTCAAAAATATAGCTACTCGTCAGATCGTAAGTAGAACAATAATTAGATATATATCTCAACCAACAATAAGTACCAAATGAATTAATATGATATACTTATTATATAAAGATAGAAAAATTATTTAAAAAATATCATAATATCAAAATAATAACCATTCAATAATCATCCCTTCATCCATAATAATAACATGTATATTATATACAAAAAACATCTTACCTAAATTATCATTGTTTTAAATTATCATTGTTTTAAATACAAGTTGAACGAAGTTTAAGTTTAAAATAATAATGAAGATAAAATTAGTACATATTTAACCGGTGTAATAGTTAAAGCTATACTATTTAAAGCTAAAGACGTTTATTTAATTATGATTAAAGATCAATTGAATAATAGAAAAATACAAGATTATTTATTTCTACAAACGTAATAATAAAAAATATGAATGAAAAAATTATGAATGGAAAAAATTATGAATGAAAAAATTAGGAAAGAAAAAATTATTAAGAATAAAAGGTTAAACTTTATATATATATACAAAGTTTTGATTTAAAAAAAAAAAAAAAAAAACTTTAACGATATTATAAACTATAAAGATTAATAATTAATCAAGTAATATTAATCAAAAATAATCGAAAATATATCAACACTATTCCAATCGAAGTTCTAATATTATGTTGAAATGAAACTATAACTCCTAAATAATATAGTGTTAAATAAGTTATCTATTAAAATAATCTATAAAGAACCAAATGAATAGTATAAAAACAAGAATACATATTATTTTCAAATAGTAGAAAATCTTTAGCAAAGTGAAAACAGTACTTATCCAAATTTTTCCGTAATTCAAACTGAAAAACTAAGACGTTATCTAATAGCTATAGCGTTTTAAGCAAGAGTTCGCGCGAAAATACTACGTTAAAAAAGAACGTTAAAATTTTTTATAAATTGATTTTAATTGAGTTTTTTACCTGTAATTTTGGATTTTGTCCCTAATAATATTATTATATATATATATATATATATATAGTGTATAAGAGAGATTACATACATGGAAAAAGCAAAAGCCAAACACATTAAAGTAGCACTCAGTACTTTTATTTGATTTATAAGATTACGGTCCCAGTTTACACCATTTCCATTTCTCAGAGTTGCATTTCCATAAATAAGGATAACTTTAAAACTCTGAGTAACATAATATTGTAAAGTAACTGACATCTAGAATATATAAGGCTTATGATATAAGTAAAACATAATATATAAGGCT